>NW_020449530.1:733442-752715 GCF_003343035.1 Apteryx rowi | reverse complement strand
GAGCGCTCCGCGCCGCTCCACGCCCGCGGCGCCTTGGCGGCAGGAAGCGGCGAGAGCCCCCCGCCGCTCCCAAGCCCCTCCTCCGCGGCGCGGCGCGGAAGGTGAGCGAGGGGCCGCCGCTCCCGCTCTGCGGGAAGCGTCCCCCGGTGCCGTGCCCCGTCTCCGAAAARAATACGCTAAATCCTGTAATTTTGGCGTGCTTGACTTAGAGGCAGCCTGTACTTACACGGGACAGTGCCTGTCATCATTTCTGACTGAGCATCGGCAGCATGAAGCGCTGCGCCTTGCTAGCAGGCTCGGCCAGCGGCTGCCCTGCAGTTCAACTCAGCATCTCAGGTACTCCCTTCCCTTCCCTTAGTGCTGTTCGCCGATACCACCCCACGCACTGTGTAACTCTATAAAATGTCAGAGTCTCTCCTTGTCCTTACAAGGCTAACAGCATAGCAACGGTAATGTGGCTGTTTCATCATGCCATTATCTAGTAGCACCGATGTTTTACACGGCGCTCGTTAGGTTTCCCAACATGGGTTACAGCAAAGGAAAGTGTTATTTCATGTTGCAAATGGGGAAAATGAACCATGTAATTGCTTGAGTCCATCCAAGAGGCTAGCATCAGAGCCAGGAATAAAACTCTGAAATGGTAGGACCACCTTCAGCGGACAACTCTTACTTCCTTGTTTATTAAACTATCTGGTAATGTAAAGACACATTAGTAACAGATGTGAAACAGGGCTCAAAAGCACTTCAAGTTCAGTGGATGTTCCTCCTCTGTTTCTCTTCCAGCCCAGAGCTGACTGAGATGCAATATGAGTAAAAGAAATGGCTCAGTGTCCTTCTTGATGCAAAATTAAGTAGAACTTGGATCAGAAAAGTTCCTCCATGATCCAAGTCTCTCCACAAGAATATGATAACCGTAAGGGAGGCTGGGCTGTTCACAAGTCAGTCCTGAGGAGAAATGAGAACCTACTATTCCCTGCGTGCTGTGCCAGCTTCAGGCCCTCAGGAGCAGATCTTAAAATAGTTGTACTGCATATCATTTAAAGGCAAAAAATTAGAAGGCAGATGTGAAAGTAGTAGTGTGGTTTATGCTTTACTTCTTAAAAATAAATGCTGAGGCTTTAAGCCTACCCTCTTTGTTTGGTTTACATAATTTAGAAGGATTAGCTTTTTCCRTCCTCCTAAGAGAACAACTGGTGAGTGTCTATTTTGCATCTGGGGAAATGTGTGTTAGTCTCGAGGCCTGACATTTGTTTTGTGTCTATGGAATTCACCTGCATGGGCCTGTCAAATTAAATACGATAACTGGCTTTTCCAAAGCAGTAGGTAATTTATTGGTTATTAAAAATCCTAGTCTCTGTGCAGTCTGCTTGTGATGGAGTCTCTTATCGGTATCAGGGCATAAGAATTTAGTAAATACTAATCATGAACACAGGCAAAAGGTTTTAGCCTGTTATGAGACCCACTGGCCTGGTCCAGGACTGCTTCAGTTGTAGTGTGCTTTCTCTGTACTCATTGTGCTGCTTGTACATAATGCTGATGTGCGTGGGGTTTTTTGGTTTTGTTTTTCTTTTTCCCAAAATAGACTTTGAAAGCTTTTTCCTGCAGACCAAGGACCACCTTGCTTTGTCATCGGCAATGGCTTTCCCACTTGTGCTGATCCTAAAACATGGGTATTATCCTGGCATGGGAAATGAGACCAAGCCTGTCCCTTGTGAAGAGCATCGCATGACTGACTGCCACATCCCATTTCTGCCCTTCCATCATACAAAAACTCAAGAGAAAGGGAGCAAAGCTGAAGGTGCCAGCAGTCAGATACTGCACAGTGTGTGTGCTGTCAGGGTCCAATTTCAGCCTGACTCAGAGAAGCCAGGAGCGCCCCACTGCCCACCACTGCTCCGGCAGCTGCATGCATCTTAGATTTGTGCCTCTGCTCTTGTCCCTTGCACCTCTGGTGAGTGTTGCGTAGCCTTAATTCATTTTTGAAAAAGGGACTGTGGTACATTTATAAATATTACCCTTGTGTGACCAGGAATTGAAGCAGTCACAGCATAAGAGGGTAGCTGGGTTATGGAAATTAGTGGTTGCAGTGGAGCTGAAAGGAACTCACTCCTTTTACAGGCTCCTTTTTTCAGCATCAAAGCAGTGAAGCATGTCTGCCCAAGGTTATTGGTGACTTTACCTGTGCCTTCAGTCTCTCCTAGCGGCAACTCGGAGCCTCCCGGCAGGGCAGAGCAAGCAACCTGTGACAGCAGGTCCACAGCTCTGCAGTTGCAGTGGGGTCTGTAACATGGGCCTGCACCTAGTGATGCAACAGCTGCCTTATTTCCCTGTTATCCACACCTGTCTGTATCCCTTTTCCTCTGGAAGCTTCCTGGTGCTGGACCCAGAGCAAGAACCTGGGCTTGTTTACAAGTCTGGTAAAGACCTGCGGTCAGCCAATATCAGCAAGTCAGAGCTTCAGACTGCCTCTGTTCACCAGTGACCCTAATGACCGAAGAGCAGATAATGAAATAGGAGGCCGAACAACCTGAACTGCAGATGAAGCCACACATTCTTAAGTCAAACCAAAACACTGCTTCAGGGTCATTGAAGAGATGCATCCTAGCAGTTGTGAAGAAGTATTTTAGAAAGACTCACAAGTGTAAGTGCAATTAAATAATACTTTACTAGCTTAATAAGATATCTAAGTTGCCAAAGTCCAGCATGTTCTTTCTGTCTGGTCTGGGGGGGTGGCACCTGTTCGCCAGCAGACATTTCTACTAGCTTATTACTTTCATTTCTGGTCATTTCTGGTATCTTTTCTGGAGATGTTTCTGTTGTGAAAGCCAATGGCATTTGCTTCCTGAACTGTAGGAGAAGAGACTGGTGTGATATTGCAGGCCTGACAGCTAATGTGTGAAGCAGTATTATAAACTGTAAAGGACTGCTGAAACTGTGGTATTTTTTTTTCCAATGCTGGAAATTCCATCATAGATGACAATGTTGCAGGTTTCAAGAACTTCCAAAACAGGCTTTGGGCATGGGGTTTAATGTGACTGATAAGAGGAAAAGGTGACAAGAGACCTGATTTTACAAAGTCATTTAGGAGTCTCTAAGTCCTATAGAAATCAGTGGCATTTCATCTTCTAAGTACCTTTATGCAAGTGAGTCCAAGCATCTACAAACTGTGGAGCCGATCATGGTGGTGGTGGCATGGACGGAGATACACAGACTCTCTGGGTAAGGTCCCTGCTGTAAGGAGCGGGTTAGTAAACTCAGGCTTTGTGCAGCAGGCCTGCAATGGAAATGTTGTATTATCTGTGCTGATGCTTTAGAAGAGYAGTCTGGAGCTGCAGAGATGCCTGCTCTAGAGCAGAGCACACCTGGGCCAGAGCTGGATGCCCACCTCAAGCAGCCACCCATCGGAGACCCATCGGTTCACTCCTTAGCTCTTCCTTGCAGCAGTCTCCTGAGGGCTGAGATGCTGCTTGGTTACTAGGAGAAAAACTACTGAATAAATAACACGTTAACGCAAATATTTGTAGCTATTACTAAAGGTTCACAGGGAAACATTCTGATTGTTTTCTTCATTTTGACAGAATATCTTCCAAATGTTTCTGTGTTGGCTCCAGGCAACGTACATAAATCTGTTCAGTTATGGTAATCTAGCGCCATGAAAAAAGAATTGCTAACTTTATCATTAAATTATAGACAAACTTTGCTGTTAGTTTGGGTTGTAGTCATTATGAAGTATTGCTGTTTTGAATTAATATTACATTTTCTCATATTTTTCCTTGTGGCTCATGAAACTGAGATGGTAATAATGTGTTTCTTGACTGTATCTGAGGATTTATAACTTCTTTATTTCTCTCAACCTTTTTCCCACTGTATATGAGAAAAATCAAATACCTATTTTTTTAAGATGCAGACTTTATTATTTGATGGGTGATTATTAATAGTGTAGTACATAAGGCCACAATCTTGCATACATTTGTTTGTGTTTAACTTTACCTAGACAGGCTTAATGGAGCAGCTAAGAAAGCTGTAGCTTCCCTATGAGCATCACTTGACGCCGTGCTAGCTGTGGGTCCCCTGGCAGGGAAGCATCCGTGGGAGTACCTAATCCCTACACACCCTGTATTATTGTGTTTTCTTGTGTATGTGCAGGTAGACCCATAGGTCAGAGGGTTATTCTCCTTTGCTAAGCCAAGTCCTGATTTTGTGAACACCAAGACTATACCACAAAAAAAACTACCACTGTAGTGATGGAATACCCTGAAAATTAATAMAGGCCTGTGCAGAGATGATACATAAGGTTGCCGTATTTTAGGTTACAGCCAGAACTGACTCAGAGCTTTGTAGCAACATAAATGAGACTGAATTTTGTTGCCATTCATTTGAGGGACAGCGGCTGGGGCCAGGCACTCTCTCCTCTCCCTCTCCCTTCCCGGGCATGCAGAGGGGCCAAACGGGCGAGCAGGGAAGCGCGTGTCACCCGTGAATGGTGCTGCAGCTCCCTGCGCTCCCGGGGCAGGGAAGGGGAGAGCAGCCAGCCCTATCGCCAGCAACTCACACTTGTGCTCCAGCCAGGAGGAGGAAGGGCGGCCATGGATCGCACCGCTAAAACATTTTGTTCAGTTTGGCTTCACGAGGTGCCGAAACAGAGCCCTGGAGGTAAATGTGGGATGTGCTTGGTAGTATGTTGCTGATCTCACACATGCGAATGCCTCTGTGGCCTAACGCAGGCCTGCTATCTAAGCATGCATCTGGCATTTTTGCACAGAGACACATAAATACACAGCTTGGATTGCTTGCAGTAGCCAGATTGTTATCAGATATATTTAATGGTGCTACATGTGCAAAGTTCAGCGACATGGCTCAGCAGGAGCTACGCTGAGTAGAGCAGCGAGGCACAAACGCACCTTTTATAACGCATGGCAAATGGGTACTCTTCATGCTGCCCAAATTAGAAGGGCAGAAATTCTGCTTATCTGTGTTTCTTTTCGACTGTGCCACTGGCTAGGTTGTATCCTGACATTCTGCCCTTAAAAATGGACACACTGTGACTGCACGCTCGCTGGACTACAGCAGCGACTGCAGACTCCATCCAGTTTGGTCCCTTATTATTGATCTTGCTCGTTGTTTAAGGCTTGCTTTTCTGCTGTTGTTGCTTCTCCCTCCACATGCACTCAGATCACAGAGAGATCCTTTAATAGTTTTTTCTTGATGTAAAACTAACTGATGTATAACTTTAAAGAACACAGGGTGAGTGTAACTCTGTTGCACGTATTTGAAATGAATACTTACTTGCTTTAAACCCAAAGAATTCCAGCTTCTACACTGAAATAAGTTTAGATCAATAATTAAATAATCTGCATAATATTCTCCAAACTAGCTAGTACTCTTCTAATAGCAAGATTTGTGTGGTGGTTTTAATCAAATACAGTTATAGAATTAAAAACCACTGGTAACAGTTGCAACAAATTTTGCAACAAATGTGCAATACCAGACTATTAATGAATGAGTTACACTGATGTGTCATCTTAATTTCTTACAGATGTATTCATGTTTCTTGAAAGGACCGGTGGAAATTATCATTAATTCATTTGCTATTCATGTTAATGAATGCTAGCCCTTATTCTTCCTCAATGGTATTATGACTGCAATCTGAATTGCTGTAGATACCCCACTGTAATTCATCATTGCTTCAGTGTTCAAATTCTCTGGTGGAACTAGATATTGATGTCGAAAACATCTGGAGTTTTCTGTCTCTCATCTTTTTTTCTACCTCCTTCCCTCTGTTTAATCAAGAGAATGGGAAGGGGAAATTGCTGCCATTGTTAATATGCTCAAGARACTGAATGACTGCTAGGGCTCTGGAGGATATTTAGACCTACATTGTAGGAGATACAGATTCATTTGCTTCCTTTGTTTGTCTCCATATCTAACAACCCTTCAGCAGAAAATGCTGGTGGCAGCTGGGTGGGACATCCCTAGTACAAAGAACTGGACCCAAGTGGGCGTTTTGATATCAGCCCTGGGGTCTTCACTTGTACTGTGGCTCAGCTGCTATATAAAAAGTAGGCCTGTTCCCAGAAATGAGATTGAGGAGCAACTACCTTAAATATCCTGTAACTTTATAACTTTAGTGGTCATGACACTCCCTGAGAGGTGGGAGGCCATGATTTCAACTCCCACGCTAAAGCCAAGAAGAGAATTTGATGGGGGACGCCATACCACAGGGAACTGTCCTAGCTACCACAGTTCATGTATGTATATGACTATATACCCCATTTCTTTCACTGGAGCTGTTTCATGTTGTATAAAACAGTTCTGTTCTTGCTGTAGAAAAGAAACAAGTAGGCTGTCCTCGATTTTAAGTAGGAGTCTGTTTATCTGCGCATACTCAAATCTAAATTTGCTTCCTAACTGGGCTGTTCAAATGCTAGCCCTTTCTCAGAGGTAGGGTTTAAATGAGCTCAGGGATACACTGGAAGGGAAATCTTGAAATGTGGGCTATTCTTTAGCCTGCCTTTGCTTGCACTGCATGGCAATACATACACCATGCTGCCTTGTGGTAATGTCGCTGTGGCCAATATCAGATAGACATTTCAGCCTGGATCCTTCCTAAAATGGCCTGATAACATGTGTAGCAAGATGCAGTGGAAATAGTGGGCACAGCCAGACATTTGGATACAGGCTGCTGTCGAGGAGCCTGCATGTCTGTCTTGCTTGACTCTCAGATGTAGCTGAGGTAGACACAGCTGAAACGGGTAACTCGTTAGCCCTGTGGCTAGGATGAAGACAACTGTAGCAGTCCTTGCCACAAAGAATATTTAATTACATACATCAGTATGAGAAAATGAGAGCGTGCTGCCTCAAAACAATGTGGTCTTCATGGATAGAGCACTATCTTGTGAGTTTGCAGAGAGCTGGATTCAGAGCCCTTCAGGAAAGTGGGAAATTTGACTTGGTATGTTGTATCGCTAACACTGGCTAATAGGGTAAAGATAAAGGGGGAAGAAGTGAGGAAATTGCCACCATGATAGTAGTATTCTTAGCTTCTCCTCAGATATCCAGAACTGAAATGTTTCCTTTTAGGTTGGTCAGACCATCCCATTAATAGAAAATGATTTTTTTTTTTCAGGAGAACCAGTTTATTATCATTTCCTTGGTTTCCCACTGATTTGTATTCCTATGTGTAACAGACAGTAATTTTGTTTAAAAAATCTGTAAATGTTTATAAAATCTCCAGAAATGTGCTATTGTGCTTTCTTCCCTCCTTGTCTGCTGCGTCTAGGAGGAATTCCTATAAAGATAATTCACTGTCCTCCTTCAAATCTAGCCTGTAAAACTCCTCCATGCCTTAAGTCCTAAAATCAACTTGACAAGGGTTTGTCTACAAATATGTTATCACCACTGCCTATCATGTTAAGCAATATATTCACAATCTTTCTTCTCCATCTATCTACACTGCACAGTTGTCTCCTTAAATTGCGAGCATGTTTACATAAGGAACTAACTTTTGAACATCTGAACACCCAGCAGCTGGAATGGCCTCTGCACAAATTCACATCAATGTCATAGTGACCTGCCATACAAACACCTTGAAGGAAAAGTAGTAGATAAGCTATTCTGTCAGGGACTGAATGATCTGCTATCAGTGAGACCTGCGAGCTTACGGGGCTGAGCTATTTCTTCTGTCCTCCCATATCTGCTTGAACCATTTAATCTTGCCTTGAACTGTGCCTTTATATTCCTTCTCTAGGGTACTGCTCTGGAGAATGATACACTGGGATTTTATACTGCCACTTTTCACTACAATATTTGGAGAGAAAAACCACCGATTATTTAGATTATTGACTCCTCCGAAGTCAGTGTCATCTAAATACTTTTTTGGAACTATCCCTGAATTCTTTATGTATAAGATGATGAAGGAATTCAAGCGGTGTCTGACTCTTTTCTCTGTTCAGGACACAGCTCGTGAAGGACATGAGCTCTTTCAGGCACCGTAGTAGCTAGTCTGAGCTGGTGTCGGACGCTGAGCTTTTCTGTCCTGCCGTACAACTGTAGGACATGAGATGACTGCCCTGGTGGGTAATCCGTCCTCATCTGGAAATCATTACTGCTAATCAGTCTAGCTTTTATATACTAGTTACTGTTATCATATTACTTATCAAGGTTTCTGTGAACTAGTTTCTGAGACTGTGTGTGCCATAAAAATGTTCAGTTTACAACAAAGACCGTAAGGCACCCTTTGTAAACAAGTCATTAACAAAGCAACATAAAACTTTGTTAGGACAGCATGAGACAGCCATTTGGAGATACCTTCCAACCACGCAGAAGGCAAAGTTAACAAAGAGGCATTACAAAAATGAAGTTCTCAGCACATTGTACTGTGAGGTGGAGACGCTCCAGAAGGACTTATTTTCAAAAGCAACTGTTAATACYGTAATTTCAGAAATCCTTTAAGCACATGTTGAATTCCCATTGACTGTACGTTCAGCTGAAGCCAAAGCTTGAAGGATTCAACAAGACAACAGTGATTAAAACAGCAGAAGTAAATACCAAAAGTTCAGTCTCTAGTTCTTTACTCAGGCTTTTCCCATTCTCATATAAACATAAATCCCATTGAAAACAGGTTTAGCATTATTGTGCAGATTAACTAACCAAGCAGTAGCTGATTTATTTAAGCTGCTCATAATTTCAGCATCCACTGTTCTAGTGGGAATATAATTAAGAGTACTTCTTGAGGAACACTATCTACTAATGCCTGTACTATACCCTTAATTAGCACAGTATCATCCATCATAATAATGTCTTTAAAAAAAATTCACAAAATGTTTTATGCTTCAGTAAGACAAGAAATTAAAAAAGCAAATGCTTTATTTTGAAATACTTACAGCTAATACTTAAAATTGGTTTAATTCCTTTTCCATTTCGGCTTTATCCAGAAAAAACTAGGCAACTTATAATTCAGAGCAATGAACATAACTGCAATATCCTCACATGATTAAAGAACATCCTGTACGATGGTACATTGTTTATTCTTTTTTTGATTGAGTCTTTTGCGTAAGGAATGAAATAGCACATTTTCTCTAATGTCAGAAGGTTGTAGTTCAGCCATTTCATGTGTACAGGTGCAAAATGGGTACTGAAAAAGAATATATTAAGTGAAATAGCTTAGTTATAAGACTTTTACATAATTTTGGCTGATTGGCTAAGTTTATTTTTAACCGTGCGTTCTTAAACACAAAGAACAGTATTTTTTCCTCAGTTGAGATGATTTCTATTTACATCTGTTTAAGGACAGAGAGAATCTGAAATCTTTGTAGTGAAGAACGAAAACTGAGGACTTTTCTGTAGTGTTCTGTATCTGGACTGCAACACCAAAATGGCAGCTCATAGCTGTGCTTGAGACAAAACAGGGAGATGTCAACATATTTAAAACTGCCATACACAAAACAAAGCAKAGTATAGCTCTTTTTATTTAAGTAACACTGATGAGCACGTCATACGTTCTTGTAAATGTCAGTACCAACATAAGAGTTTATCATCTGCTTACCTTAAAGTTTTGGTAAAAAACATGACCGGATAGTTGTGCTTCAAATTTTCGGTATCTGCTTGGAAAGTTTTTAAGAGGTCATATTCATAAAGAACTCCTAAGCACATTTTCTGAAAATCAGTCACCCAGAATTGTCAGTTACTTTTGAAAACACCAGCTAATGTCTAAAATCACTAATAATTGAATTGGTATTCATCTTTTGAGTGATTTAATTAGTGGCTGCTTAACATAACATATCTTAGACCAGTTTGACTTTCAGAGAATATTGATCTTTGTGACTTTGCAAATACTAGTTCCATATTACATATTTGCAATTAAGCAACCAAACTGAGGTAGCCCATGCCACCCATCCTGCATATGATGTGGATGTGTGTTTGTAATGCTTTGTATTTACTGATAGTTGTATAAGTATACTAGAGCTATTTTTCAGTTGTAATAAAATTACAGGATACTTTGTATTGTTCTCTCTTATGATTCGGTCAGGCCTCAATGAAACATGATTATATGCACCTAACCAATTACTCAAGCATGGGATAACGTGTCCCCAGCTAGGATTAGTGTCTGCAGATAGTGTCTTCATTCTAGGCATTGCTACTAATGGCATCCCCTTGAAAACAGCAAGGAGTGGGCATGTTATTTCACCTAACTTTAGCCATCTAATAAGCATCTAGTCTAAGCTACTAGTCTAAACCTCTGCAATCCATGGAGTTACCTCTAGCAGGCCATTCCTCCTGTTAGATATCTGTCTCCAAAAACAGATAGACTGTCTCCAAAGACAGACTTTAGAGACACCAGTGTTTCAATACAACCCAACAACTTACTGCCACTATAATCTACTTCAGCAACCCTTCTCACCTAGCTGGAGATTGATCGTAGTCATCCTGCCTCCTTTTATAGCCAGACACCTACTCTGGGTGCAATGAGATGCATTGAGTCTAGCAACACTCTTTTTTTTTTTTTTTCCCCATTAATGGTAAAATGGTTTTAGTTGGGTAGCTCAAATGGAGCCATCCACTTCTGGTCAAGTGAATCTTATTTCCAGCTGAAGGCTTCAAGGTTTTAGTTCTCAGGATCCATCCCTCTGAGGCAATCTCCAAGGAAGTGACTGCCCCAAGGATGGAGATGCAGGACTTTTCTCAGAGAATTCAAAATTTGGTATTCATGTTTTATGTATGTGCCATACCAGGCAGGTTTGTGGCTTTCATTGTTTACACTGACAATGGGAAACCTATAAAAATAACATATATTTGTGGTATCATCTTGTACACAGTTTTGGTCTATGGACAGTGATTTGTTTTCCTGACCACAACAGAAGCATTCTAGAAAGCTTCATGTGTCATTCCTACAAGCTTTTCACCCAAGAAGCTTTGTCTGTTTGCCTCCCATAACTCCTGGTTTGTCTTCCTCCAGCTTTTACAATCTAAAACAAATATCCTAACCATGGTATTTGCAAACTATGATCTGCCTGGCTTTGTTATGAGAGCTGATGCTTTAGGCAGTCACCATCATCATTTGCAGCTATATCTGCTACATAAAGGGTTTGATTGCTCCTTCTCTTGAGCAGGAATAGGAGGGACAGTTTGGCTTTAAAGAGGTCCACTATTGTCCTCAGTGCTAAACCCCACTATTACTGCCATAGCAACCACAAGTGCCATTTAGTATAACAACCATCTCCAGATGCACACAGCTATTTAACTTGGGTTTCAGGGTAGCAGATCTTAAAAGGCACAAACTAGCTGTCTGTATTTAAAAATTTAAATTCCTAGGCTGAATCTCAAATGAAACAAAATTATTTTCCCTTTTAGGCTTTCTGGGGATGCCATGGTGAGAGGAATGCATTTTTACGTCTTTTTTAAAGCAAGCAACATGTGCATTCCATGGCTTTTTGCCATCTTCATCATTAAGCCACCTTCTTTCCTGACTTGTATTAATTTCATAAGCACTGAAACTCTGCTGAATGTCCAGACAAACCAAAAATAACCTTTGAAAATAATGCAATATAAAAATGATTGCTTTTCAAGAGACAAAGTAATCTGCTCTTTGGTGCCTCATTACTGTGTTGTTAAAACACCAGTTACGTTGCTGGTTACCAAAGATATCAAGAAATTAAAAGCAGCTAATTGCTTGTGAACTGCTTCTGAATCATAACTAAAGAAACCTTGTGTAGGTGCAGCTTTGAACTATCAAAATGCTTTTAGATAACGTGATGTGAGGACCTTACTGAGCTCATGAGATAGCAGAGTTTATGCACATAAAATTTTTTAATGGGGTGCAAATTTGTTCCTTGTTTCTTTGATTTGTGCCAAGGGTTGAACACTCATCCTRTATTTTAAGGGGCATTTCTTCCTTATCTTCATTTTTCACATAAGTGGAAGGCTGTATTAAGTGATCAAAACTTTGCAGAGCAACACTAATGCTAAGCAGTGGCTGTTCATTAAATCTTGTTTTCCGTGTGTAACTGAGGTTGGACAAAACTAACCTTTTAACAAAATCTAACCCCAATTAAAAAGGAGAAGAAAACAGTTTTACAATAATCCCACCCTGAAGTGCAAACTTAACCCAAAACTTAGGGATGTGGGTTCATTGTTAAGACTTGGCAGGGCATTCGTTTTAGGAAGAGACTCATCTTTTTGGGCACCCACTGTTGTCAGTGGAGGAAATGAAGGCGTCTTCCAGGTAATTCAGAGGACCTGCAGAGCTGGGCTTCTGGCTCACATCACYCTTAACGGCAGCTTCTCTCTATTGCTGATTACAAAGGGAGCCAAGATGATTAGCCACCCTACCTAAAATTACTTCCCTGGAATTAATCCCTTTGCCTGTTAAGACTTATAACCCCCCAGGTCTCTTTGCACTTGTAAGCCAGGCAAGGAGATGGTATGTAGCAATGAAAACTTCTGGAAAAATTTATTATGGGCTACCTAAGCCGCAAATGCTTGTTACATATGAGCTGCAAATTGACTGAAAAGGGACATTGCATACTGTGTGTGGTGTAAGGGTTTGAAATCTGATAGCCAGACAGCTCCTGGCACAGTAAAGAAATTTCTAGACTGAGGTCTTACCGAAGCTCTCTGGATACTTTCATTCAGTACATAGGGAGAAAAAAAAGCCATTAAGGGCTTCTTTGTAATCTGTTGGTGTTGTGTTGGTCTCCTATGTGAACTCTGAAACCCCAAGTTAGACCCAGGCTGAGATTTGGGAGCATCTGTAGGAAGTACTGGGAACATTTGCTCACAGTAGAGTTTCAGTGTCTGGGTCCTAGTTATATGTACTAAAAGCTATTTCACCAGAGGCTTTTTGTTTGGGAGTCCTGTGTGCTTAGTTTCAGACAACAGTATTTACATTTAAGCAGCACCTTTAGAACCAAAGTCCTACATTTGTCTCTAAGGTTTTTTACAGAGATGATTGTAATGATCACTGAAATGCAGAAAATATGTGTTTTTCTCAAATGTTTAGTCTATTGTATGATATGATTAACCTATATACTCGATCTTTTTGTATGTAGTGGTGACTTTATCCTCTGTATTTATCATGGCCTAAATAAGACACAGCATCTGGGGTCTGTCAGCCCATAATACAGGGGGTGCAGAGCTCATAAGGTGATTGCTTTGGCTTTAGCTCATTTTAGCAGCACGTATACTAAACTAGGAACAATACAGAGATTAGCATGGCTCTGTGCAAGGATGAGACACAAATGTGTGAAATGCTCCATGTCTTGGCCTGCAGCCACACCACCCTGAACTGAACTTGTCCACACTGGAGCTTGTCTCTTGGAAGCTAAGCGGGGTTAGGCCCAGTTAGTACTAGGATGAGAGCTCTCTTGGAAATTCTGGGTGCTGTAGGCTTCCGGCTCGACATAAGTAAAAAATTTTCACCCTGAGGACAGTCAAATATTGGAACTGGCTGCCCAGAGAGGTTGTGGAGTCTCTGTCCTTGCAAGCTTTCAAAACCTGACTGAACAAAGCAGTGGGTGACCAGGCCTGCATTCAGGGCTGACCCTGCTTTTAGCAGAAGGCTGAGCTGGATGACCTGCTGAGAATGTGTCTGACCTCAATTATTCTATGATTCTGTAGTGTAAGGGTTAATTTTATGTATTTCAGTGCATTTATGTGTTTTTGTTGATAATGTTACATGGCTACAGGAGTTAAAACTATAATGGTAATATTCCATAACTGTGATAATTGTAACATTAGAAGAGGTCTCACTTTCTGACGTGAGTAGAAAAAATATTTTTCATAGATTTCTAAAGATAGCACTAATTGCCCTAAGACTTACTTTTGTTTACGCAGAAAAAAATTTCCACCAATTGCTCATGATAGATTGTAAGATATTCAATAGCCTATAAATGAAGAAGATGATAAAAATAATTGCAGCATAGCTTCTTGGAATAAAAGTATTGGTTTTTCTTTTAGCTAAGAAATATAAAATAAAAGACCAAAACCAGGAGGACATTTGTGACAGAAGCAGGTATGCTGCAGCATTCTCCATTCATAGAAGTTATGTGATCCTGGTACCAAATAACGCGTTGTTTATCAAGATTCACCCACAGTTAAAATGTTCAGTCTAGTCATGTTAGGCTTAAAGCTTCATGTTCTTTCCACAACAGACTAGCTCTTCTTTCAGTTGGGAAACCAATTAGAGTATAGGTTGAAAAGGACATGTTTTTCTTTTGGCCACTGTTCCTTCAAAATAGGTAAATATCCTTATGCATCTGAAGTTTTCCATTTCTGCACTGTTCAAAAAGGGCTAGTTATTGTCCTCTTGATTATTCTGAAGACAAGGATGTCAACATTAAAATGTTTGAACATGTGAGAAGTCAGATGTTTTCCAAATATTAGAATAATATGTTTTTGTATAGTATATAAAGTATCGACTGTTGCAGTTCTGAATTTTTTAGAGATGATGAACAAACAGGTAGCAGTGAGACACTTTCAGTGATGACTATTATGTGCATTTTTTTCAGAATATTTTTAAGACTACTTCAAACTTCAGCATGTGTAAAATTATTTTTTCAAGAATACATTTATTGAAGCTAAATTAAAGAAAAAGAATTGCTGATAAATTTATGACTATAATCTTTCTCTAAAAGTACATCATGGCAAAGTGGAAAAAAAGGAAAATGATTTTATTCATTATATAAATTAGGTCTCCAGTACTTTCCTGTTTAAACATCCACTAAACAAAATCAATTTCAGTCACACAAATGAATCAACATGTTATTTTTCCTCTAGAAAAAGTCTTGACTTTTTAAGGAAACTTTTAAAGTTACTGAAAGGTTACTGCTTGGAGAAAGGCAATATATGGATTATCTGAGGAATTCTGTTTTCCAAAGGGCAAATAGGTATGTGCATGCTTCAGGAGTCTTGTAATAGGACTTTGGTAGTGTCCCTTCTTTACTCTTCTTTACTCAAATGTATTTTATGCAAATTTCTACCTTAAAAAATATAAAAATATGTTTCTTAAAAACATATTTCTAAGCATAAGAATATGTTTCTTGTATCAGGTTTGGACAGATTGTAGAAATGTGCTGAAAATTGGTGCTCCAAGGCCAAGCATCACAGGTGGTTTCAGTGGTACTCGTAGTCTCATGACTTCATAATTCACTGATTTTGAACTTTTCTTTACTTCATACCAGTGAGCACTTACCCATAATATTATCCTCACTATGGGACTCTCGCATGGGCCTAGCAGCTGTTGCATGCAGCATTTTCCCTGCACAAGCTACTGGTCTCATGAAGACAGAGATGCTGGGGGATGCGGCTGGCGCTGGCCCCCGTTGTCCCTCGTGCCGTGCAGAAGAGGGGCAGGGATGAAGAAGAGGGTCCCACACCACCCCCTCAGCCCCGCTGGGCTGGTGAGGTGTGCGGGTGCAGGCAGGCTGTGAAGACGGGCTGAGTTTTGACCTTGATTTAGCTATTCTGCAACTGCACCGCTCCTTAGTGGTGGTCGGCCGTTAGAGCTCACTTTTGCCCGGACTATGAATTGTAGTCCTGGAGCGGTGCTCTTTGGCAGCGGGCATATTTCACTGATTACTTACGGCATTAATTAGTCTTAATGACTTCAGGATCACGTTGTGGAGAAGAATGTGCTAGTTGGCTGGATTATCTGCCACACTGGCATAGTCCTCAAGGGCGAGGCATGATGAAAAAGGCTGAGTTCCTATGGGAAAATTATGGTTTGCATCATATAATTAAGTAATGTATCACTGAGTATACGCCCAATGAAGGTGAATTAGGAAGGCTCATAAACGGATTAATTCTAGCATTTCCTACTGTTTGAGTCCTTCCTTTCTGCATTTTTTTTGTGTGTAATATATTTATAGAGCACACAAAATACATATTTGATCTGAATCTGTACAGAAAAGACTGTAAAAATACAATACCCTCCAAACAGAGAGAAAATTTAAATCAACTTGAAAACTGCAGCTGGTATGAAAGGCAGGAGCTTTCTTTGTAAGAGTTGCACCTGGTAAAAGGCACCACAGCAATGTTCAACAGCATTTACCTGTAGGAAAGAACAAGAAGAAAATTAGATATTGAATTACAGTTCTTAAAAGAACATAAATAGAAATTCAAGCTTCTAAATACCTTTTCGGATACATTATTTACTGCCTGCTTGAATTAGGCTACACTTAACTGCAGAACCTGGGAATACTTTTTAGTTTCCCAGTCTGAGCACATGTCCAGATATATTTTGATGCATGGTAAGGTAAGCCCCCAGCACGCACCAGCAATCGCAGACTGCCTAGCTCCCACCAAAAGGCAGTGCGTATCCTGGCCAGGCAGGAGCCATGTGTATCTTGTAATATCCCAGCACGTGGGTGTAGAGGCAGTTACCCTTCAGCTTCCATGCATCGGCATTCAGGCTATGGCTTCTTTGGTGGAGAAAGAGGTGACTCTGCTAACAGGATGCTCCTCAAGGCACTTATTGGCTTTCTTCCATCTTGTCTTTGTGCGGAGAAAACCTGTAGGCCAACAGGTTTTTTGGGGTGCAATGCTCCAAGGCCCAGAATGGGAAAACACAGCCTTTCCAGTCTTGTTATTTTGTTATAAAACAAAATTAAAATGTCRGACCAAGTCAAAGGATGACCTCTAGGCACATCTTGGTCATATGCCGAGGGGGCATTTCTTTGAATGAAGACTTTTCAGTCGTTAATAGTTACTTTGACATCAGATATTGTATATCATGAGGGGATAACTTTATGGTTTTAGAAAGCATCTAAATGAAATATAATTGGATTTTTTTTCTCCTAAATTATCTAGCTGCTTTAGCAAAAAAATCCCTTGATCTTCTGCAAGATGGGAAGTGTTACGTATTAAGTTAGCATTAGTCACTGCCACTGATCTTCATGGGTCTCAAGAGCCATCCACATAGGTCTAGCGCAAGACTTTCTTCTTACATCCTCGCCCATCTGATCAGGTAGGCTGGGTGAGAACTTGTGTCGGCGCTGGAGCTGACTGAGTTGTTTGGGATTCTGCTGATCTGCCCTCTGTGAAGACTGCAATGAGATGCTCTCAACATCTTTCACTGATTCTTAGTATACACCTATTCTGTGGTCAGCTCAGCTTGCATTTCTTGCTGAAGGTTGTGCCACTGTGCATGTCTAAAAAAACAAACAAACCACACTCAAGAAAAAATATGCACAAAATAATATTTAATGTTGTAAGGAATTAACATGCATCCTAGCACTGACTTCTACCAAAGCAGATTTTGTCTGAGGGATCACATGTGAAATAAAGTCCTTGGTTATGTTGACTCTAGCCAGCAGCAATCTTTCCACAAAGATGTGTTTAAATACACTCTTGCAATAACCACCTGTTTTTTGTAGGATAGTCAAATAATAACCCTTTGGAAAAAAGCAGCTAGGATTAATGAATTATTAACTACATTAGAAGCAATTTGTTTTTATTTTAAAATACCAAATATTTAAAATTCTAGTACTGCTATTGAGATAAAAAGTGGAAATAATCTGCTTAGGATCATTTTGTCTATTAAAGTTAACTTGAGCTAGTTTCTTTGTTTACTAGATTAGGCAATATGTATTTCAGCTGATAAATAAAGAATGGAAGTTTTGCCAGACAATGCACTYTCCCTAAACCATGATTGACTCTGAAGGGATTTGCTTTGCTTCTCATATAGTTCTACTACACAGCTTGTCTGAGACAAGCTTTGACCAGCTTTGTAAGGAGATGTGATTACTCTCTACTGCCCTGTTTAACTGCAGATATTACTGTGGGCTGCAAATCCACTTGCATGATGTTTTGCTTCAGTTCAGACTGAACCAGGGTCAGAGCTGGTATGGAGAGAAGCTCCATGGAAGTCCAGAAATTACTTCTCTCTCTCTGCATCCTATTGAGCAGAGATGGGAAGAGCATCTTTTCCCCAGCATGCTAAAATAGGGTGATAAGCATAGTAGCCTATGGAAACTGCAAGACATTACCCAGAAAATTTGTCATGGAATTTTAAACTGAGAAAATATGGTAACGTTCCATGGGAGTCAAAGTCTAGAGCATAGCAAAGGGCTGTCTTTGGTATGTTTTGAATTCAACTGAGGTAAAGGAGAAAAAGAATTTTCCAACAGCTTGCATTTGAATGAGAACCTATTGCTTAATGTGCCAGATTTCTGGCACAATGATTTTTGCCAGAAATAGCATGAATTTATGTTTTCAAACTTGTTACCTTTAAAAGTTTATCATCTCACATAATCATCCAGGCTTCTGAAGCTTATTGGAATATATTAATGGATTTTAATTCCTTTCCTTCTCTTTTGTTTAAGCTCTTTTGATTTATGATTGTTAGGAAGCCAAAGAGCCTATGCTTTTTTCCTCTCTCATCACAAAGAGGAGAAAAAATATACTTTAGTATAGTTTCATTCAGCTGGACAGCAGAACCTATGATGGGAAGGACTTTTTTTCCTAGTGACCWGCTGTCTGAAAGCAGTGCATAAACACATCCATTCACCCATATAATCATTTTCCCAGATTTGTTTTAAGACACTTCATTGAAGTAGTGCTCATGTAAAACAGCAACAATATGTGAATGAATCAGGCCTTGGGCCTTGATTTTCATCCAAAGGATAAAAGCAAATGAAGAGATTCAGAGAATGAAACAATGGGTAAAGAACTGGAATTGAGTCACTTATGGAGAATGATTTAGGACTTAATCCTGAAAAAAAAAAAACCCTGCTCTGGCCCTGATCCAAAACAGTACTCAAGTCTTAACTCTAATTCAATCAGTAGTTTCACTAAAGCCAAATTTCTGCCCAGGTGCTTTGTAGATTGGGACCAGAGTATTAGTATTTGCAGGACAAAGAAATGAACTTGGCTTAATGATGAGGACAGGTAATGAGCTGAACTTGCAGGAGAGATGGAAGGTTCTGATGATGGGTGTTTCAATGAGCTGCTGAAATATAGCAAGGACTAGTGGAAAAGTTATAGTAAAACCTACTGAAAGAAAATAGCTTTAGTCTTATTTAAACTTTTTCAACTTTGGGTTTTTTTTCACAGAATCACAGAATCACAGAATGGTTGAGGTTGGAAGGGACCTCTGGAGATCATCTAGTCCAACCCCCTGCTCAAGCAGGGTCACCTACAGCACGTCGCACAGGATTGCGTCCGGGTGGCTTTTGAATATCTCCAGAGAGGGAGACTCCACAACTTCTCTGGGCAACCTGTTCCAGTGCTCTGTCACCCTCACAGTAAAGAAGTTTTTCCTCATATTCGGATGGAACTG
>NW_020449530.1:703223-732091 GCF_003343035.1 Apteryx rowi | reverse complement strand
GGCATTCAGTAACTCTGCCTTCTCTGCATCCTTCGTCACCAGGGCACCCAGCCCATTCAGCAAAGGGCCCACATTTTCCCTAGTCTTCCTCTTGCTACTGATGTATTTGAAGAAGCCCTTCTCCAATTGAAGAACCCCTTTCTCCAATTAAAATAATTTCTAAATTGTTTCTGAAACAAGACAGTTCTTTGAAAACTTTTTTGAACTTTATTTTGAAAAAAAWTTTATTGTGATAAAACTCCCTTTTTCCCCTCAAACTTTTCATCCAAAATTGTAGGTTCAGAAGTTAATTCGAGAACTGAAACATGTGAGAATACTTCCACGTTTGTTTTATGGCTATAGAGGTTATTGCTTGACTTTCTTTTCAAATAAATAGCTTTGCTGTTTATGTAGTTATCTGAGTGGTATTCTTCTGTTTGTACAGATTTAAAGATGCATGATCAGTTTAATGGTGTGAGTTATGTTGTATATTCTTCATTATTTTTTGTCAGTGTATTGATACACCCTATATCATACCTGATTAACTGCAGATTGCTCTTCCTTAAGCTGAAATCTTTATTGAGCCGTATAAARTGGTGATTGCTCCACAGTTAGTAACCTTTTGAGGTAGACAATAGAGAGGTATTTTGGCTCTGGGAGAAAAAGTAGTGGTCTGACTGGGGAGTTTCTTTCCATAAGACAGTATGCCTGTGGCAGTATCGGTGGAGATGGAAATAGATTATGGATAACTGCTTGGCACTGCATTTACATGAGGTAAGGCCATGTAACGCTAAGTGAGGTTGAAGGACAGACCAGTGCATTTGAAGTTGACCAGACTCAAGCAGGCCAGCTTGCCTTAGGTGGTCCTGGTCTGTAGGTGGCTGGACTCACATGGGGGCAGCAGAATCTGGCCAGGGTTTTTTCCYCCTTGAGGAAGACACCTGGCTGGGTAGCAGCAGGGGGAGCAGATGCTGCGTCGCCTCTTCCCACAGCCGGGCTTCAGACTGTTTTGCCTCCTGCAGGGCCAGCTACGCCAGGTGCTCCCTCTGGGACTGCTCCATTTTGGGTGCTGCCTGCTCCTTTTCAAAGCAACTGCACGAGGATGCTCCCCCCCTCCCCCCCGCCAATGTTTGGCTCTGGACTGGCTTGTGCCATTTGAGGGAGGATATTCAAATCCAAACAGAGAGTTTAAATACAAATTTAATCTGAGAGCTATGAGCATGTCTGGAGGAGGAGAAACAGGACATAAAGAAGGTCACTAAATTCCTCAACACTCTAAAAGTGTTCATGTGCAGTTTCATTGGTATTTGGACAGAGATTTGAGATAATTTTCAAATTATTTAAACAGACTGCTTCATTATGTCTTAATCTAAACTGGACATCTTTCTAAAAAGATGTTTCTAAAGGCTATGCTGTAAACTAAATATAAATTATTGATGTGAAGCAGCAATTACTAATTCAGAATCTGTGGCTTATGGTGTTTTAGCTTTTCCACTGGATGATATACTGGGTAATCATTAAGATGATTAAGAGGAAGACATGAATGAAAGTAACTGCAGATGGTCCTCAAGCTGCTGAAGTGCTACATCCAGATTTCAGACAGCCCTCCAACTGTTCAGGCTCTCATTTTGCAAAGCAAAGGTTCCCCCAGAATTAACTTTTACTGCAAGCCCCCCAAGAGACTTTGACCACCCAAATACATACTAAGAACATTTCTGCAGCATACCAATTCATTTTTATTTATGCCACACCTTGCTATATGTAGTAAATAAGTGTAGAGAGCAAACAACCAACAAGAGTCCTTTTGTCTACTACCCCACATGGGATTCATCTAACCTTAATGGGGAAGATGTGCTGCTGGAGACCAACCAAGCTGGTAGTAGTCCTTTTACATTTGTTTTTCCTTAAGAAAATGCAGTTCATGCCCTTTCCCACTGGATACAAGTTTCTAATTATTCAAAACATTTCACATTTTTTCCCAGTGTTTAATCACTGGCTTCCAAAAAGCCTGGACTTGGAACAAAATCTTGAAGCTCTCTATGACCACAGTCGGTACTCTTACCTGATTTAATCTTGCCCACCTCAGGGATAATTCACAGCTATTTGATCTATTATGTAAAATACACCTAAGGTTATTGAACTATAGCCTCCCACAATCCCACTCACCCATAGAGGATATTCCAGGGTTGCTTTAGCTCAGTTGAGCAATAATATTTTCTAAAAGTAGCCCCAGTGAAACTTGTAAGACTGGCTACTTGTTTAGGAAAGTCATATTTACTGTGTAAAGGTGCCAGAGTCCAGCTTGGGATAATGCTGCATTCTTCACGCCTACCAAGGAAATTTTTCAGCTGTTTAAAAAAGATTCAGGAGCAGTATCATTAGCACCATTTCTGTAGAAGGGAGTCTACACTTACCTGAAAGTCTGTGTTTTCTTACAGTGTCTAAGACCACTGATGGATTTATAAAGACAAGAGGCTGATATTCTGCTACTTTTACCTGTTACTTGTTCAGCATGGGAAAGGATCCCAAGCAAGCATTTGGGGATGAATGCTCTGGAAGTAGCTAATCCCAGTACTCTGATGGTCTCAGGGAAACTATTGTTTATTATATACTTCAGAGTAAGTGGAAAAATGATTGCATCCTGTGTGTTTAGTTTTGAAATTATCCATTCTGGACAAGAGACACTTAAAAAAAAAAAGTATTATTCTAAGGAGCAATTCTGTTTGTTTTTTTCTGCTATTAGCTGAATAACATATTTTCAGATAGTTAACACAGATGATCTCATGGCAATGAAAGCATAATGAGGGATGTAATCCATCTCTAAATCTGAGAAACTGTGTAAAACCAGTGCGAAGGAGCTGCACAGCAACAGTCACATGCACTCCTTAAGCCTGGTGCTGCTACTGACTCCTTGGCTGGTAGGTCCTGGTACTGTTGACCTTTTAAATGCCTATACGGAGGGAAAAGTGTCCTGATTTGAAAAGTCTTGTTTAGCATCTCTGTCTATGATGAATTAACTGCTTTTTTACAGTGGCTATTTACACTGTTTCAATCCCAACACAGGCAAAAAATGCATCCATGTCTGCCTGGCATAAAGTCTGGAAGTGAGCAACATGCCTCCGTCCACCTCTGGCTTACTGTGCTTATGCTAGATTCAAAAAAGACAGAATTTGAAATATATGTAAGGATGTATTTGGACACAGCATCAAAGCATGATCTTGATCACCATCATCCATTCACAGTCTTGCAGAATGTAGTAATGCATATTTCCTCGCTTATTCTTAGATTTGTTGTTTGACCCATGAGAATTATTTTTTATCTCTTGCCGAGATCTGGGGAGTAGACAGGCTACACTTGAGCTTTGATATATTAGCTGATTAGAGCTTCTGGCAGCCTTCAGGATGAAGTTTCTCAGCCGCAAGTTCTCCAGAGGATTTTTGAGGGTGGGATTACTGTTCAGTCTTTTCTTTTCTTTTCTTTTCTCTTTTCTTTTCTTTTCTTTTCTTTTCTTTTCTTTTCTTTTCTTTCCTGATTGCAGTCCTGCTGCTAATAGAGTGTGTGAAACAAAAGTTCAAATGCTGGCACATTCTCCTACGGGATAGAAATATTCATAGTGTATAACTTCCATATCTGTAATAAGCTACATGATAACCTTTTTTTCTGATCTATGGTTTGTGGTGCATCCAGAAAAAGTCTGTGGTTCTTAGTCTAGTTATTAGTGCTTCTGCACTACTTTTCCCAAGTTCATGSAAATTAATATATAAAATCTGTAGAGGCTGTGTGATTGCTTTTCTATGAAAATAGAGTATCAAAAATGAGGAAGAGGGAATTCCTGCTATTTCACATGCCTAAGTTAGAAGCATAGTCATTTTTCAGTTCTGATAGTCATTAGAGAGAACAGAATCACTGTAAGGTAATTCATACCATTTAACATCTGAATTTCCTCCAAAAATGCTAGTTTTCTTCATTGACAACAGAAGGATCCTAGCATGACTAGGCTCTTAACTTTGATACTTAAATTTGGAGGTGATTAGTTATCCCCTTCCAACTGCTAGCACTTTCTGCATCTTCATTCTGTTCCTCCAAAGGTTTGAAATCTTTGATGGAAATATGATGGTGACTTTCTTTTCTGTTTGGAATTACACATGAACTTTACCATGGCATACTAGTAAGCCATACTGGTGACTATCAAGAAGTAGCATCTTTCAGACAGTTCTGATTTGAAATAGATTCAAATAAGTGACCAGAGTGTGAAAGATGCACTGTATTCTCTTACCAGTCCCACAATGTATTTGTGTTAACTCAGCAGTGTTTGTAAGCTGGTGCTCTTCACAGAACATGAAATACTAGCTTTAGTAATAAAAGAATCTTTTGCTCCCTGTGATAGTTATTCACAAGCTGTGATTTCCAGTTTCCCTCCAGTGCTTCCAATGAAGAACATGGAAATTTCCTTCTCTTATCTGGCCGAGGAAGATTTCTGAGGTCCAGAAACCCCTACGTCCTTGCAATTTCCRCTGGAGGTGTGTTACAGCAGTGCAGAAGCCCCTTACCATCTTCCAGCCCAGTACTTCTCATTGCAATGCGTTGCCAAAATTTCTGCAGGACTTCACAATGTCATCATCTTCCTTATATGCTGCTGTCCTCAGATTCCCACTTACAGACTTCTGGAGGAAGAAGCTCTGCCTTTGTGTGGATCTCGCATGCCTCTTTAGTCATCGGCGTCACAGCCATGGGCTGGACTGAGGTGTCCACGCCAGCCCTTGGTGCCATGCACAGCACCTGATCCCGTGCAGCCATGGGGTAGAGCCGCTGCCACTCCGCCACCTGATCTCTGTCAYATCAGAGCATCAAGCCATAGGAGAGCAGATGCTCTGTGTTCCCCAATTATTCTTTTAACCAGTTTCTGTGGGGTTTGGAGGGAGAAGCTGAAGGAGTACCCAGCTGTCCTGACCTTGGCACTTCTGCCCCAGCCTATGGGGCTAAGCGGCTCTGGGCTCCCTGGGTGGGGAGCAGGGGGTATGGTGTGGCTCTGTCACATTGGCGCATTGTTGATACTAGGTTTGCTCCTCTGAATGGCATGATTATATAGAAGGGGCTAAACCAGAGGCAGCTAAACCAGGTTCAGCAGTAGGCTGTGAGTTGATCATGAGGTCTGGAGGGATGTAGTATCCATCAGCTGCGCATCTGTGGAGAAAGAACATGGAGGAGTTATGAATATAATCTCTTCTTTGTAGGAGTACTTTAAGTATCCAGGCTTCTGGAATAAACCCTTGGCCTGAAGGAGTCTTGAACATAGTGGACCTGGAGTGATACTTTTACATCTCTTTTGAGCCTACCAAGGTCTACCAAGTAAATACAAAAGAAAACAGCAAGAAGCAAATATCTTGAAATCTAACTCTTTCATCCTCCAAAAACTTTAGCACTCCAGAAACATGTTCAGCAAAGCTCATAATGAGGGAAAAAGAGTTAAGAAAGGCACATGTATTAGCAAATGGGAGGTGAACTCAACACTAGAACGTATTTTACACTTGGTGCCCAGCATAAGACAAAAATAATCAAAAAGTGATCTAAGAAATGGAAAGTCTGAGCAATGAGAAGGCAATCATATTACATCTTCAGGCCACAATGTAAAACAAAATCCTTAAAAACTGATCCAACATTGCCACCTATGGGTTGCTTAGTTCTGAAGCACAGAAACTCCTGGGAAGCTGCAGGACATTTGTAGTAGTAGCCATAGAAGTGCTAGTAGCCATCGTGGTAGTAGTAGCTCGCCATGTCCAGCCTGGACAGGCGATAAGCAGTTGGGCAGAGTCACAATTGCATAATTCTATTCACTAGACATAAAATTTAAGTAATTTCTCTTTGTGTATTCATTAATCTTATTAGATATTCTGATTATAGTACATATATGAATTCTACAGCTTAATTCTTATGACTGAAGGATAAGAATAAACAGTGAAATAAAATAATGATAAAATTAAAAAAAATCCTCCACCAGCATGCATGTACCATATGTATATATTAGACCAATGTGCACATGTTCATACCTACAAGAAAGCCAAAGTAACAGAATAATGATGCTTGTGAACACTCCAGATTCAAGAAATGGGCAGCACTGAATTAGCCTGTGCTCCTTTGGTACATGTGCCCTGCATATGGCAAAGGTGCTTCATAGAGTTCCTGTAGAGGATGCCATGTACAACAGCCTGCTTCTGCCCAGGAGGCTATCTTCCCTCCATGGGGTGTGCAGAGTGGGAGGACACAGCCATCTTTAAGCTATTAATAAATATGTATAATGCACTGATTTCACTGGATCTGTGCTGGCTTTTTTCAGCTGAGGCTCTGGAATCCCTCATAAAAAGTCCATATTGCTTGGCAAGTCTTTTATTGAGCAGGTTTTTCTTCTAGAAAGAACAAAGGAGGCAGATGGAAAGTTTGCAGAGCACGTTGCCTGGATACAGGATGACGAGTGGTCAGCTACAGCAGAAGAGCTGCTGGTGCAAGAAAAGGTGAGGTGGAAAGGCAGYTGGTACAGTCCCTGCCAGTGAGTACTATGGAAACAGCCTGAAAAAAATCTTCCAGTATTACACATAACTATTCTTGGAAAAATTAGGTTGACATTTCTCCTTTTCTCCCCTGTGGGTGCTCAGATACCCGCTGTGTCGTCCAAGGAGGGCTGGAATGGAGGTTGGTCTCATGCTTCTCCTTGAACTCCTCCAGGTCTCTATCCCCAGCTCATTTGTCTGGACGCTGTCTCCCTTTCTGGGCCAATTGTACCTGTGACCCTCCTGGCTAGAGGGAACCAGAGAGCTGAGAGGTTGAAGTAGCATTGGTTACATCAGCATTATCTTCCACTGCTTTGGGGAGCACCATTTTTGCCTCTCATACAGAAGAACATACTTTATAGGCTACATGTCACATAGTTCTTCTGTTCCTTTATCTGCCTTCTCGTCTCCATTTAAAGAGACTTTGCTTCTTGAGATGATGGTGAAGTGACAATGATTGGAAGACAGTATCATCTGATCCACCCCCTGATGACCAGCTTTTATCTCCTGCTTCGTGGACAATAAAGTCTTTTATAATTTATGAATGAAACAGCAAAACACATGGGCAAATTATTATTACTCTTGCTATTGTTATTATTAGACTATATTGTCTCTCATTGTGCTGTACTCTGACTTATAAAGTAACACAAAGCTGATGTGTAAAATAATTATTTCGTTAATAGAATAATGTGCATGGGAAGGTACTGAGGATATATAATTATGGTCATAGGACAGATAAGCTATTCCTGCCAGGTACTGCAAATGGTTTCTGGCATGTAACAGGTTACATGCAGCTCATAATGTAATCAAGAACCAACCTCAAAAAAATGTATTTTTTATGCCTTGAAAATTAGCAGAAAGAATTCTTCTTCTGTGGGCCTTTTAAGAGCTTATTTGTTGCGCCTCTCCCAGGTGTAAAAAATATTTTTGAAGCAAATGGAGAATTGTTTGGGATGTTCGCTGTGGATTTGAGAAGTAATAAATGGGAATGGACTTATTTTTTGTATACATTTGGAGGCAGATGGAGGTGGGAAAGGAGGGTCTGATATGCAGAAAGAGGTGAATTATACTTCCAACACTATTTTAATTCAAATTTAATACTGGATTTCTTAATGTTCAGAAGTTCAAAGTTTTCTTTGAACTCATCATTGCTTATCAAGCATAGTCACTGTAGATTTTGCTAATTGAAATTATTACTGTTTTAACTATCCATTGCAATCTACTGTGAAAAACATGTATTCTATGTATTCCTTCTGGAATGTAAATATGTGAGGCAAAATAAGAATGAACTGATAACCTCCTTCTGAAATATTTGAGGTCCTCAGAATTATTTGATAGATATTCCTTTTTATATGTTGTCTGGTTTGCTTCACAGTCATGAAGTTTGTATGCTTGAGCTTCTCTGTGGGACTTAAAATATTTCCTGCCCAATTTCAGAACAAAGAAATTAGATTGACGTAGGCTATGTCTAAACAAAGATGCAAAGCCTGGTTATAATACCATAGGCCTATGAGAAGCAAGTGGGACCATGCTGTTGCTTCAACCTCTCTTTTAGAGTTTTACTTCTGCTGCATCCTGCAGATCGTGATATGTAAGCCTCTGTGGCCATAAATCCCCAGCCTTGTCAGACTGAATGCAGATCATAAAAGAGAAAGGGAGGGTAGGATGCATTTTAATGTTTTTAAGCTTTGCTGAGGACATCTGGCCTGCGGTGATTTGCTTAAAAGAGGATTAATTGTAATGCAAACTCAGGAAGAATGGGGATTCTTTAGTGACAAGTGTCAAGTATACAGGAAATGTATTGTTTACATGAGCCAGTGGAATCAAAACAGAATTATAAAACCTTTCCAAGAGCTCCCTGATGTTTCAAAATGCTTCAGAGAAATCCATTATATTCTGAAAATTTTCCCAGCAGGATTTCTTCGTGTAATAGAGTTTTGTCCGCAATGTCTTCCATTTTAATAAAGGACTTCTTTGCAATCCAAAGTTATATCAAATGAAGTGAGGCTAAACTGTGCTTACCTTAAGCACATATGTTTTTTGCACAAAAGCAGTTTTGTCAGCAAATAGGTGGTTATGCGTTAAGTGAGAGCATTTGCGCCATGTAATTAAAGCTCCATGTTCTGTAAGATTTGGTAGAGATATAAATCAGTATGTCTCTATAACTGTATTCCTGTGGATGAACATCTGTAACAGTGCCTTACTGAGGGAAGACTTATTAACCCAGGGTGCGTTTATATGGTGAGCTGGAGGCTGGTATAGTGATGTCCATGCTGGCAGAGGTCCCAGCCAATAAGTTCATATACCACTAAATAGTGACTGAAAAGATTTCCTGCATGGATCTGAATGCAGTCCAGGCATTTTTTTGTGAAGCACTGTGCTCAAACTAATAAGACTGCCCTTGGAGAGTCTTTTTGGCTGTGGTCCAACAGATACGTGTGGGCACAGATTTAGGAGCTGAACCACATCCATGAAACAAATTGTTTTTTTGAGGGTGACATTGCAACAATCAAATTCTCTAGCACCAACAGCACTCGTTAGTTTTGGGACTGACATGTTAAGACAAATACTGATTTCTGCATTAGGTTGATTCTGAATTAGATTTCTGAATAATGCTGATGTAGGCTATTAATATCTTTGCATGAAATCAATATTGGATACTGATAAATAAGTGGTGTCAATTCTCAAAATGTTTGGCTCTTTCTTCTGAGGAAGTGCATTTGCAGAGCATCAGATAAGAAGGCTGCAGTATATGTTTTAAAATCAGTCTTTATTTTTTTCCTCATCCCATTTAGAAATTTTCTGAGAATATGAGGTGAAATGTCAAGGTTGTTAGAAAAGTGGTTGTTTGGTCAGGGATGCCATGGAGTTAATCCTGTCTGGCAGCAGGAGTTGATGGAGGTTATCTCTCAGGATCTCTTCCAGCTGTATTTTCTAGAAGTCTATATAAAGGAGATTCAAGACAGCTGTCTTTTTTTTTTTTTTTTTTCTACAACTAAGCATTTGCGTGACCTAGAGCTATGCGAAAACAGAATGTTCTGCTCTGTAAAACAAAACCTCCCAAAATGGCAGGAGAGAGGGTTTTTTTCTGCTTTATTCAAAAAGAAAAATATTGTTCTATTCCCCAAATACAGGATAATAGTAATAATAATTTCTAAAAAAGAAACCTTAGAAACAAACCTTCAAACCTACCATATTGTCCTGAAAGAAACAAAACACTCATACAGCACCAAAATGTTCCACCTTGTTAGTAATCCTTGTAGGATTCCTTGTTGTTTTAGGTTTAGGCTTGCTGCCAAACAAAACAACAATTTAGGAAGAAAAACTTAAAAAGAATAATCAAAGTTTTCAATTGCTTGAGATTTTTTTCAGCAAAATAACTGCATGAACTTAGTACAAATTTGTGAATCCTAAAAGCCAATAAAAATGTGTACTGTCAGCAAAATATTTAAACCGAATCTACTGTGACCTTTCCAAGACACTTCGCTTTTCCCTGTCTCCTTTTAAATGTGTACAGAAAGAGTACCTCTGTATGTCCCAGCTAAGAAGAGGGAAGTATATAAGAATATGTGTGTGGTGAAAGCATTTCATGCTTTGACTGCTGCTCTGGCACCTGGCAGCCCTGTGTTTTTTGGGGGCAGCGGGGCAGTCCCTCGCTGTGGACGGGACTTGGTCCTGGGCAGAGTCGGGACCGTGCCTGCTCCCGCCTAGGGCAAGTCTTTACAACAGTGGTGTGTGGCTGCCCAGCCCTGGTCTCCTGGCACTTCCCCGGAGTGCTTCATCTGGCTCCGAAATCCCAGCTTCTGCTGCCCCATGGAAGCTCCAGGAACATTCACTGACAGCAGAGGATACATCGTCTGTATTTAAGGAATTGATTGTTTTTAATGGCATACAAAGATATTTCATTAGAAATTGATTAGCTGGGCTTTAAGGCTCCAAACGGGAAGCAGACGATACGGATGCTGAGTAAGCGGCAGCAATGGTTCTGCTTGGGCAGCGGAGGCCTGTGGCCCCTGTTTCTCGCAGCTCTGCACAATGCATTTCCCCAGCCTCCCAGCAGCCCCCCCGCCCCATGTAAGCCCTCCTTCCTGCTGCCCAGTTTTCAGAG
This sequence comes from Apteryx rowi, assembly GCF_003343035.1. Classification (NCBI taxonomy): domain Eukaryota; kingdom Metazoa; phylum Chordata; class Aves; order Apterygiformes; family Apterygidae; genus Apteryx; species Apteryx rowi. Next base: position 721,459 of record NW_020449530.1, on the reverse strand, counting down.
ATTTTTGTCTCTGAGGTGTGAGTGGCACTACCAAAGGACGGTAATCAATGATTACTTCTCACATTTGTTTCTCATCACCGTATCTGTTTCAGGGGTGGAAAACCAGATCATTCCCAAGAGCAGTACAGGCTGGTCAACAGAAATAATAACCTCTTCCCTCAAAGCAAACATCTCCCTCACCCTTTGTTTTGATTGTATATAAAATTGGGTTCAGTAAAATGATCTGTCTCTCACATTTTAAGGCCCATTTTATATCGTGTCTCTTTAAAGCCTTCCTTTTCCCTTCTGCTTCCTCAATCAGCTAATTACAATTAAAAGTAATGGACAGGGTCACTCACAGCAGTGGATAATAGCAGCTGATTCATTATAGGATGGGAAGTAAAGAAGTAGCTCATTCAACTGAAAAAGGAACAAGCTTCTGAAGAGTCAGACTGTAATTGTCCATGCTAGAATTTGGCCAGGATGGTGCATTTAGCACCCAGAATCTTAGAAGAAGAGCCAGGGGAGCCTTCATGACCATGTGAGTAGCAAGGAATTTGATTTTATGTCTCATCCAAAAGAAGTTTTTTTTTAAAAAAAAAAAAAGGAAAAAGAAAGCAAGATTTGGAGACTTGCCAGAGCATGACTAAATCAGTTGCATTCACTGCATGTTTTCTCAGTTTCTTGCAAGCACCTGCTTCAAAATCTTTTTCATTATCACAATTTTTCTGCTGACCAGACTGGAGAGTTATTATCACCATGTTTATGGGTGGACTACTTAAATGTGGCTTGTAAACCCTGAGCAGAGATTTAATTAGATAGTTAAATAACACAGCCTTTATGCAGATGACTAGTATTTATTACCTAGGTTGCGGCTGGGCTGGCAGGCTGGGTCCTGACAAGGTTCTTGGGTGCAAAGGGATTTTCTGGATCTGGCCCCCTGTGGAAGAGGATCTGAGTGGGCATTAGGGTGCACTGCATTTTGTGGTGTTTGGGAGCGGCTGTGGGACCTGTGTGTCCTCCTGGTCCCTGGAGGAGCTTGGGCTGGCCTGAGCCATCCTGGCTGGGTTGAGGCTCCTGTGCACCCTGAGGAGCCCTAAAGCCCTGCACTGTGCAAACACCTCACACAAGGGCAGCTCCTACCCAAGATGTCAGGAGCCTTGGTGAAACAGGAGGGACAACAGATGAACTGAAAAGGATAGTGAAGGAAGAGGAAAAGAAACAGTAAGCAGCTCTATTGCCAAGAGCAGCTGTAGCAATGCACCTAAGTTCCCACTGTAGCATTTGCAAAAGCAACCTGCCTCAGGCATCCCTGCATTTGGTCCCAATCATGGGTACCAGATTGCTTCACTTTCTGTGGGTTTCCCCTAAGCTGCTTAACATTCACCTGGCAATATTTCTGAAGCATGGAAAAGCATTGCTGTTTGCTGGGGAGGGCTCATAGAGGATCTTGCCACCCCCCCACTTGTAATCGCATAGGGTCCCCTTCCGTAGCCATGGCTTCTTTCCTGTATCCCATAGAAAGCATTACATTATGATAGTAATACATGTAATAATATGATAACTCTTGTCAGTCAGCTCTCTACCACCTTTAATAATTGCAATTAATGGTTTCAGACCCCCCAGGAGGGAGCGGGGGAGAGATTTCCCCTGTGCTGTATGAGAGGATGCAGCTGATGCTTCACCTCCTCCACCCAGCATGTAGCCAAATGGCACTTGAGCCAAAACACCATTTGGAGACCTGGCCTTTCTTCTCCTTTGCTTTCTGAGACTGGGCCAACAGGAAAAGCAATACCGCTTCCCTCAAGCCAGCTCCGATGGGTGCCCTCCTGGCACCTCCCTGGTTTCCTCCCCGGCTGCAGGGGGGAGCAGAGATGCGAGCATCCCTGGGTGCTTGGCGCTCCTGGGGCAGGGAGCTCCCCCGGGGCTGGGGGCCAAGAGGCTTCGTGCTGCTGCACGGACATGAGCAAACGAGTCTGACCCAGGTTGGTGATACACTAGTTTGTGTGTTTATTCTACAGAAATGCACATTAACAACCGTTTTAGCCATGCTGTTAAAAAGCAAGTCAAAGTCTTATGGGTTATCTAGAATTATAACTGTTTTGTAGCTTCCATGTGACTGAATGACTGATCCAGGAAATATTTTTTTTTTTATTATTATACTCAGACAATATCTTGAAGGATGAGAACTTGGGCTGACACAGTATCACAGAGGATTGGTACTGAACTTATTTTCTTTCACATTTTATAGTTTTTTGAATTAACTAATTAATGGACTAAATAGCCCAGTCCAGCTGTGTGCTCTAACAGAGAGCACATGTCTCTTGTGGGACATGAATTGCTCTTATGCTCAGATTTAAGCAGATCAAATACTAGCTTTGGTTAAAAATGTCAGCTGTTCTCCAGAGAAAATTCCTCTACACACACAGAAAAAATATCTATATTATATATATATTTTTTAATTCCAACATGAGAGATGAGAACATCTTGATTCGGTGATTTATGTTTAGGCAAATGCCCCTCCTCTTTTTTTGTCTGAAAAAATGTGACCAGTTCTTCTATGTGCTTTACCAAAATACATAATATGAAAGCAACTAAGCAGTCTGCAAGCATTCCTGTCTTTACTTATAATAGCAAGGTATTTTCAAAAGCTATATAATGGGTTTATTTCTCCTATTTCCAAGTTTTCAATATTGATAAAATTAATGTCACACTACTACATCTTTTCCTGTGTACTTTGATATCTGTCATGTCAAACAGCATGAAATCCACTGCTTGCGTGCCATATATGGGATAGGACTTCACACATTTGTGAAGAAGAGGAACGTGATTTCTTTAATACTTCATAAAATAAAATATCTCTCACTCCTGTGAAATCAACAAAATATTTCTCTGAATAAATGATATGTTTGCAATCTTAAATGTATGAATACTCTGGAGTTTGCCCCAGGATGGAATGTGTTTATATTCTTCACACATGCAAAGATTTACCATGTTTACCATGGGAAATGACATTTTTTTACCCTTGGTCACCTTAATGGAGATAAGGGTCTCTGTTTGATGTACAAATAGTCTCAGAAGAAAAATTGTGTGTTTTACAATCACCAAAGCATTGCAACTATCAGACCTTGAAAAGGGATTTTAAATTTTGATTTACCAACTCCTGAAAAAAGCTAAATAAATAGACTTGTATGCGTTCATAAAGCATGCTATTGGGATCAGAAATAGTTAATCAGCGTTCCTCTTTAACTGATCTGACCCTGGCCTCAGGTGTAAATCAGGAGCAAGTCCATCAGCACCCCTACTTGAACTCAAAAGGAATAAAAATAGTACTTAAAAAAAAAAAAAGTTGTTGATTTTTAGTGTGATTTAAGTTAAAAATCCCATAGGTTCTTTGGAAACTGGTGAGTCTTGCAGTCTCCTAAGTGTTTACCTGTGTTTTTTCCTATAATAATGGTACTGATAGGAGGAGTTGCTAGAAACTTTATGAAATTTGACATTTTTACTAAAATTTTTCATCAATACTTCCATGGGCAACAAATCTAAATAAAATATTTAAAATGTTTTCTTTCTCTTTCTCTCTCTGTCACTTACCAAAAAATTAGTGAGCCTCTGATCAATAAACAAAAATAAAAAGTAAGGGTAAATGGGCCTGCCTGATGCTCTGGCAATGAGGCATGTGGTAACTCTAATGCCCAAATGGGGTGTTCGTAAGCTCCATTTGCTTGGTTTGCCTTTGAACGTACTCTGGAGAAAGTCACATGAATAATACTTTAAAACCTGCCTTGCTTGCCCTCATGCAACAGAGAAAAATGGTCATTTCATCTTTTGGGACTTAGACTTAATGACTTGTTTGGAAATGGTAGTAAACAATAAATTCTAATAATGTCATATTGGTGTGATACACATTTGTGTAAAGTTTCATTTTAAAATTTCACAGTAGTTTGTGAAGTTAGGTTGATCACCAAAAGATCACAAAGGTCACTGTGATTTTTATTATTATTAATGACTATCTTCATTATGGCTATTTCTTTGCCAGAAATTCCTGTCTTTCTATGTCATGGGCCATGAAAGTTAAAAGGTACTAGTAGCTGCTTTTATTGCTAAAGAAAATTATGCATGTTATACTTTCAATTGCCACAGAGTGGCAATGTTTCAGAAAATTTTATTCAAGTCTGCTGACAATACAGCTGAACTCCATCAGCTGGCTGACTGCGGAGGGTTGCCCAGCTCTGTCTCTGTCCCCTGCATAATTCAGTGTGGCAGAGACAGGCAGCTGTGCCAAGTAGTAGGAGGAATCTACTAAAATGTTGGAGCAGAGAACAGCAGTGGTGGTGGTGGGGAGACGTTAATTACRTTATTAAAAATTCTCCTTCTCATTTTTTTTTTTTTTTTCAATCAGGAACCAGCATTGCCATTCTCTGAGCTGTTCATGTTCTTCCAATTTAGGATTTAGTGGATCCCATTTGTTCCTGCGTCCTACTCAATAGATTTATTTAATGCAGGGAAGATTAGAGCTGTGGTTTCTAAAATCGAGCAACTGGCAAGATTGCATACTTGCCTGTTACTCTTGCATTTACATCCAAATATTCTGTAATGCAAAAATATCATACAAAGATACTGAATCACAGTAGGCTGTTTAGCATCTTCCAACATCATGTCTATGCTTAAAAAAAAGTAATAGTCTTGCTTCACACAGATAGTTGTCTTAGCTTCTCARTGAATGCCTGTGAAGGAATATATATATCATTTCTTAAGTTGGCAGGGTCTGCCAAACACCAAAGATAGGATACAGCCAAAGATTTCCTCCACTTCCGGATCTCCTTACGGGATTATTCTGTATTTAAATGTTAAGGTGAAAAATAAGCTTAATGAGCTGGATTTTGGCTCAGCCTTGGGATTAAGTTTTGACATTGTACCCTGTAACTGATGAATGTCAGTTGTATACCAGCTCCTTGATTGCAGGTATAAATGAACTGGAATTCAGGTTTACAGAAGATGCAATATTTAGGAAAATATTAGCACCAATTAGCATGCACTGCAGCCCCACATAATGAAGTCTGGTTGTGGAAGGTAGTGGTACTTGAGAGCATGAATAAAATCAAAAGTAGCCTTGTCCTTTTCCCTGCATCTGGTCTCTTTTTTCTTAGCTTGCTTTCCTCTTTTATCTAATCTTGCGGTATAACCCTCAGGCCCTGCAAACATTCCTCCTCTGTTCCAATCATCTCCGTCAGGTGAAGATATTCATTACATACTGGCTAGGACCCCAGGATGAATAAGTGATTTGTCAGGTATAAAATGGAGTCCTAAAGGGAGACTAATAAAGCATGAAGATGCTGAGGATATCTGCATTTACAGCAGTAGTCACTTATGCATTTTGTCCGCTGCAGGATGGATGCGGAGTAGCACAGGCAAAGAAAGCAGAGGACAAGGCGTAGCATTAGCAAGTGCTGCTGTGAAGCTGCTGCAGTACTTTTGCCTACAAAAGAAGTAAAAACAAAGCAAATTACAGCTAGGTAACTTTCTTTGTAGCAGGCCAACTGGGCTTCAGTTCAGGAGTATTTCTTTTTCAGCCATATTCCCCCACTTCTTTATCTGATACCATAACAAACAAAGGAACAGATGATTAGAGGACTTTAAATGTGCTTTCAGTAGCGTGGAAGACTTATGCTCAATGCCTAGCTTTATTTTCACCCGTATACAAGGTCCAGTGGGGCAACAGCTTTGTGAAGATTTATACCATCAGTGTCAACTTTCTTAACACTTGGTGAGAGGACTGGGCATCCAAGCATTTGTATGGGTGTTTTTTTTTTTTTTGTCATTTGTGTCAATTAGTCCAGTGTGTTTTCTTGTCCCAGCCCTCTAATTTCACAGAGGCACATCTCTGAATGTCCCTCTTGGCCTGGGGACTAACCTGAGTAATGAGACTTAATAGAGATATCCCACCAACTCGATGATATTCTTTCAAATGTCACCAAGTTTGGGCAGGCGTACTTCAGCTGCTGTTAGTTTCCAATGACATCCATTTTCCTAAGGGGATGTTAAATTCATTGAAGGGTTTTCCTTACTCGCTGTAGAATATTAAGCAATAGAGATATCTTTGATACCAATTTAATTAATTCTGCAGCAAGGCGTTAATTTATTCAGAACGCTACTGCTGATGTCCTGGATATTACACATATACTTACCATACAACTCATAGCTAGTCTGATTTAATGTGCTGCATTTGTATTGATTTTTACTTTTGCAAGATACAGTCAAACAATAATGCATGGATTTGGAAAAGCTTTACAGTTCATAAACATCGGCACATTCATATTTGACTTTGTCAGCAAAGGAAAATTAGATCAAACAAGGTGCAATGATGTATTTGTTGCTTTGGGAGCCTATATTTCAGAACTTGACATTGATAAACTGTTATAATTAATTCTCTGGCTTTAATGAGGTTGGGATACACTATCAGTAAAAGTGAGATTTGATATCTATATATTATATTGACCATCTTCATATATTAATTAGACATGCCTTGATGTAGCTTATATATGACCAAGTAGCTTTTACCAAATATGTAGCTTTATATATGACCAAGAGGAAAGGAACATAGAGTAAATTTTGTGTATCTGCCTAAGCAACAACACTGAGACTGTTCATGCATGTTTACCCAGAGCAATACTTACCCAAAGCCAGCGAGAATGTTTTTCAGTGATAAAGCGGGAGGAATTGGGAAAGTGAACTTCTTGGCTCTGTTCCTGGATTTGTCATTGAGTTAGGCAAGTCATTAAACACAGTTTGACTCCAGCTTACCTATCTGTTTAATGGAGATAGTAATATTTTCCTGTTATAGAGAGATATTGTAAGGCTTAATTAATTAATATTGTGGGGCTCTTTGCCATACTCAAATGACAGTCAAAATATTGCTTGGCACAGGTTAAAGTGTATGAAAACAAAGTGTAATCTGATATTGCTTTGATTGTATGCGTTTTTACTAACAATTAAAATTAATTTGATTGCGCTGATGCTAACATTCAACTACTTCAGTGGTACTGGAGAGCTTGTACTAAAAATGAGTGCTGTGATAGTTTACAGACTTGCCTGTAAAACACTAATAATAGATAGTTCCCAATACAGTACTCAGTTGACAGTTTTATTCTGCTTTATAAGTGCAGAGAAAGTGCCAGAAAATGAAAAATTACAGGATGTTTTGACATTAACAGACACTAATAAGTGGTACTCATTGGTACTGCAGAATCGAGTGATTAAGTAGGTCAGCTTACTTAGGGGAAAAGTAGGAAAAAAATAGGGTAAAACCAAAGTGCAGATGGGTAGAAAGCACCAAATCCACAAAAGACAGCAATATTTAGTTGTACAGTGTTGCCCAGATAATGCATTCATAACCACAGAAGAGAAAGACAGTTAACCACAAGCAGGCAGTTCTGGCAAAGGAGTCATCTAAGGTATGTATTTTGGAGTCCTGTAGTGTTGCATATGGGGAGAAGGGGGAAAAAAAACTAAAGTATTCATTCAGCTGAGCTCCTGCACGCTGCCAGGTGCCACGTCAGGCTGTTGCAAGGCTGTGTCTAATCTGAAATCTGTAGCACTGAACGTTGTGGCACCAGTCAAGGGGGTTGCTTGCTCTTCAGGCTACCCACCAGTGTCTCACTTGACCATGCTTTTGGATGAGGACTCTGTAATAGTAAGCACCAACTTAAACATCCATCTGGGTGTATTCAGCATGAATCCTAGCAGTAAGTCTTCTATTAATTTCTCCTTCCATTACAATTTCACTTTTTCTTTTTTTTTAAGGATATTTTTTCAACATTATTAATTCAATTACAGTCAAAAAAAAAAAAAATCTTGTTTTTCTTCAGTGTCCACTCTGCTTGCAAGACTTTCAGAAGAAAACAGGAATTTTCCAGCTAAGCTAAGCCTTTTCAGCTACACAGTTCAGCATTTTCTCCCATCATTGCAACAATAAGATGGTGCCACCATGGTAATAAGCCTGTGCTTTTTGATTTCTGTCCTGCTGACGACTTGAATCAATATTGCTCCTTAAAAAATGATATGATACCTTGATTCAAGTTGGAAGGATCAGTGCCATGAGGATGATAGACAGGAATCTGGCTGATGTCTCTGAGTCTTAGAATTCCCTACAAATTATCCCCCAAATCTGCATTTTCTGTCTTTTCACCTGTGTATTGTCTATCTTTAGTTTCATCCTCTTTTCCACAGGAATTTCAGTCGACCTCATTATAGTTCTTCTGGCATATTCAGATTTTTGTAATGAAGTGTGTTGCCATATATAACAGGATCCCATTTCTCATCTCTGTCAAATGTAATTACTTGGATGGCAATGCATTCAAATCCACCTTCGTATTAGAACACTACTTGTTTTACTCAGTGATGGGGGCAGAGACTGAAGATCTCTGAATATGCCTTCTTTTGCAAGGACTTTCATGATCAAACATTTGCAACAAGGCTTACATCAATTTGTGCGTCACTATCCTGAATTCCAGCATGTTTCTCTGTCTTTCTACTAACCATTTCTGTGTTCCACTAAAATCATGAAGTCCTTCTAATTTCAAGCTGTCCAAAGTTGTCAACAAGTTCACCACATTAGAAGCAGGCCTGAATGAAATTCCTGTGAGCAAATGTCTGGGGAGCCTTTGAGAGGGGCCATGTGTGACTGTCCTCGCTGCTTTCACAGGTTGGAAGCAGATGCGAACCTCAGAACTGAAGTGCTCTTAGCACATATGTGAATTATTTTCAGCCTGACTTTGTGAATGCCATGGGATGAATTCTGAAGTCCTTTGCTCTGAATAAAAGGTATCTCTATCTATAAACTACTCCACTGACTCGAGGAAATGTTTGTTATAGGAGCGTGATGATGAAATAGAGTAAGCCGTAGTCAGTATGTTGTCACACCACTTCTCCCAGCTTTTCATACTGGGAATTCTGTATTTTCACTCTCTCTGATGATTAGAGGAGGCTAGTTGTATCAAATTTCATGAGTTTCACCCTTCATTAGTTGCTTACACTTAGGTTCTTAGAATAACTGTAGAGAGATGCCTTTATTTCAGTGTTTTCTAGCCCCATGCAAAATTTGGGTTGTGTCAGCTAGGAATGTACTTGAGGGACTGTTTCCATGCACAATCTGCACAAAGGCCTGCATTTAATTATTGCAGATCAAACTATTATGCTTACAAACACATTACGTCTGTCAAAGTCCTCTTAAGGTCATTTTGATGTTTTCTATGCTATTGATCCACCTCCTGCTTTGTGCAGATTTCCTAAGCTGACGAAAATGTCAGAGCTGTCTTTTCCAACAGCATCGGACCACTCCAGCCATTTCTTAGCTGCCTGCGATTTTACAAGGCATTCAGGATGTACACGAACAGTTCTGTAGATGCCTGTTTGATGTGTAATGTGCAGCCTCCAGGGTCTCCAGATTTTTAGCCCAAGCTGATGCCAAGGTTCTACTGTATGATATGGAAATACTGAGGTAATTTCATGCTTTGTAAAGCTCTATGAATATTTTTAATTATGACAAAAATGCCATGGAAATGAAGATTGTTCTGGGTTTTATTGTTGCAGTTCGTTTTGTATGACTAATTTCATAGCAATTTAGTTCATTTGGCACTTTGAGTTTTGCGGGTTGTCTGGAAGCATAAGAAAGTGAACCCTGTATTTGTCATGGATTTGATAACCTTGGCAAAACTGATACAGGGACTCTTCTGCAGAGCACTGGCAGTTGTGGAATGTTTTTCTGCCACTGACTTCTCTAGGTTCTGAAATGCCTCTGAAGCACAAGCTTTTCCCACACTACTTCAGTGTACTTCAACCCTACCCTGAAGGACCCTGTGGGCTGAGGCAGAGGACGTATGTTAGCCTCTATGTCAGCATCATCCTTGGTTTCTATTCAGAGCCTGTGGGAGACTTTTTAAAATCCTCTTGGCCTTGTATCAGAATCATAATATCAGCTAGTTTCCTTTAGGACATAGAAACCCCATAAGCAATTAAAAAATTAGCTCCTTGGGTTGATAGCTACACTTGGTTTGGGTAATCTGTGTTCACACATCTATGACCCTAGCTTGAGCTTAGGACTTCAAGTGGGCATCACTTCTGGTGCATCACCACTGAGCCTGGGTTAGGACTTGGGCAGGAATGTGCTTCATGGGGAAAGGGCAAATGCTTGACTTGTCCCTCAGCTGGTACCACCCAACCAAGGCCAATGTCACTGTTAGGAGCTCTCACCCCCCTGCTCTCTTCCAGCATTCAGTCAAAGAAACACAAGTTTTGGCCATGGTGAAGCAATGAACAGCCCAGACTGAGCTGGCACCTGTGGTCTCATCCCCATGGCATCGCTTGATCACCTGTGGGGTAATCGAAGATGTTTGGCAACCATCTGGCAGGGACGGGTGGAGAGCAAACATCGGTACGCCAGGCACTGTCAGCCTGAGCTGCGAGGAGGTCGCGGACGTGTGCTGGATTCTCTCTCCTGTCCCTTCTGTGACTTCGGCTGCTCTGTCTGAGAAAGAGGAGTTGGCACTGATTTCAGATGGAAGCAGCAGCTAAGGGCTCTGCTCCTCCTAATTCACTCAGGCCATGTATACCTGACTGACTTGCGTGGGCCTGCTTGCTTTCTTCTGATTTAAAGGGTCGTGGAAGATATCAGGGTAGGGACACCATACCGTAGTCTTAGAAAGAGATGGTTATGAAAATATGCTATATATGCTGTGTAGGAGTATTCCTAGAGGTGCAAGTTATATTAGAAAAATTTGCTGACTCATCATATCAATTTCCATTAAATTACTTTCCAAAAAAGAAAATAAATGAGGCATCCTATGTCTGCTGAAGTCAATAATGCAAGTTCCATTAGTCTGAGAGTGTGTTAAGTTCATAATTGATGTATGTGGTATATTAAAGTCCTAATTTATGTAAACTGGATAGACCACATGCATTTCCTGAGATGATCAAGACAAAAGAAAACATTTTTTTTAAGACCTCCCAAGTAGGTGTGTAGTGGGTCTGAAATTAGAAGGGAAGCTCTGTAGAGATGATCTGACACTTTTATGTTTGAAAAAGCTTGTTTCCCTTCCTGCTGTTGAACATTTTCCCAAATAGCCTGAAATGAGCCCACATATCATGTACAAAAAGGCAAAAATGAAAAAAAAAAAAAATCCTGCATGATGTCCTTTGTGCTTAACATTCTTTCTGACCCCTGAGATTTAAAAATGTTAAAGATAGAATTTAAATAAAAAAACATCGTTGCCTTTCCTGGTAAATCTACAAATTTTCCTCCTGTTTCCATATAGTATATCAACCCCTCTTTCCTGTGTTCTGCTAACCTGCTTTCCTCGCTGATTTTCTGCAGCTGGAGTTAGACTACCTGACTGTGCCAATAATATACTTGCTGAATCTTGTCTTTTCTCTCTTTGTTGAATGGATTCACCCCCTAGGAAGTAAATTGTGAATGAAATTAGATTTTTATGAATATATTTGTGATTTCAAATGATTTGACCCATCCATACATAGCTGCAGGCCCATTTTCTGTACCAGGCTGCTCTGGAAATTGTTCTGAGTTCCTGGTAATTGGCATGATTAATCAAACCGTGTGACCGATTGCTTTAGTTGCATGTTGTTGCTTATGTTGCCTGATTGATTGGCTGGGATTTTCATGAAGCAGAGGGAAGATGCTGAGAGATCTTTCTTTCTGCAGAGTACCTCACCACAAAGTGAGGAACAGCAAGCCGGGAAGCCGGCCAGTGCTGCCTGCTGTGTCTCATCAGGCTCGCGGCTGGGCCAGGTCAGGGCTACTTAACCCCACCTGCGTGGGAGCCCATGTGGGAGGCCAGCAGCACATCTGCTGTGGGGATGCAGATGGGAAGCTGATACTGTACCATGGCACTGCAATCTTATGCCCAAAACAGTTCCTTTGTCTTGACGTGGATTTCACACTACAGTCTRTCCATGAGCAAGTTCAGAGTAGAAATAGCAAATTTACCTGCAGATCTCATGAGGGCTTTCATGTTTGGGGCAAAACTTTGATTTTTGAGGTGCCTCTGTTGGAGACCTTCTGACACTAGAGCATGTGATCTATATGCTTCCCACATGTGCAGGATGAGGGGGATAGCTATTTTTGTGCCATTGCAAAATGTTTTGGTACTTAGTGGCATGCAGAAGCTAATGTTATTATCTTTGGGTAGGAAAGGAACATTACGAATACAAAAAGGCTGCTTACTGAGGCTGGTTGGGAGTGAATAGGCACTGATTTAAGGCATGCACATATATTGGTATATGCCAACCCCATACTATGAAAGCAGAGGAAAAAAAAACTTAGCATAGGTGCCAGGGAGGAAAGGAAGTATATTATCTGTGCAGGATTGCAGCTCCTATTGTAAATTTCTGGAGAGAGGAATGTTTCCCGTAAGAACGACTCAGATGTCTGTGAATCAACAGAGCCTCTGAGTGTCAGGGGAAGTCAGTGTATTCTAAAGGTGAAAGGGGCTAAAGCCTGGGGCTGACAGGAGTGAGCCAGAACCCAGCCTTTCTTTTGAGCATTTTTCCTTTCATTTTTTTTAGCATGAGGGGGCCTGGATGGTTCTGGAATGTAATGTACAGGTGAATTACTGAGGATTGCCCCCAGAAAGATGTGCTCATCTTAAGCATAATAGATCAAATGATCTTTCTTCTTATGTGGCTGGGGAAGGGACTAAAGACAGCCAGAAATTCCCAATCTCCTTCTTTCTGCAGTGTGAGTGTGCCTTTGTCCTGCTCAGATCATAGACAAAAATGTATGCACTGTATGCGGAAGGAAATATATAGGCTACAACACAAATTAGGCACAACCACTAACTGTAGCAATGTAGCAGTGTGTGTGGGGGGTTATGCTTATTTTGTTTTTTTTTTTTTTTATCAGCCCTATGTACTGAGACTTGATGGAGAACTATGAGAGAAAAAGCCAGTTCCTGAGAACAGTGATGGCAGAACAAAGATTTAATCGCTCACAAGAATGATAACCATATGAGTGTTTTTCATTATATAAAACCGCATTCACAGAAGTTGCTTTGTTTCTGGGGCATTCTGTATCATCCAGATGCTCCAGGACTGATAARTAAAAGTTGTATAAACATTTAAAATATTTAACAACCTCACTGGCCTTTATGTATGTGTTTACTCCTTGCATTCTGCAAAAMCAGGTCCTCTGCATACGCTGTTTCCGTGAACACTGGACAGCATTAAAGGAAAGAAAGAAAGAAATATCAGGAAAAAATCTTTCATAGACTTATTTATGAAGGAAGAGATTCGACAYCAAGGACAGATTTCTGACTTATTTATTTATTTTTTTAAAGTGAAATGACCTTTTGTGTTATAGTTCAGTGCTTCTCTAGAGTTGAAAGATTAATAAGCATCTGCAAGTTGGTTAGGTTGACACTTGAAGAGTGTCAATCATTCTTGTTATGAAAAGACAGATCTTAAAAAACAAAACTGTCAACTTGTTTGTTAGGGGGACTGTGGGACATACTTTGAAAAGTTGAAGGGCCTGTATTTATCAAAAAGAAGGCTAAAATAAATTTACACTTGAACTCGTAAATGGCACCCTGTGTGCATTATTCTAGTAACCTTTGTGCTTGTTTATTTTAGTGTTTTATCTATTGCTGTCATTGAAGTGAAAAGACTTTAGGTGGGAATCTATTTTTAAGGAGGATACACTTTTTCATAAAAAGATTTGTCATTGAAAAATAGCTTTGCTTCAAAAACTTCATAGACTAGGATTTCTTCTACTTACAGGTTTTGTTGCAAACCTCATTTCATGCCTTATTTATCCAGACTTGCTGAGACCTGTAAAGCTTCATATGAATCTGGACTTATACTAAAGCTAAGAATAAATGGTAATTCACAGCTTTTAACTTTAAGCCAGCCAAACTTGATGGATCTGAGTTTTACTTTGGGGCAAGGGGGAAATTTATTGCAAATCTGAAATTAAGCCCACATAAACTATGAGCAGGATACTTTGTATAAGTGCATGAAAACCAAAAGCACCTTAATTCTCTTTTCCTCTAATAATCCAAGGTGATTTAGGACATTAGGTTCAAGGTTCAGTTAGGATGTTACATTTGCTAAATCATTGATTACAAGCAACTGCAATTTAGTTTTAATCCATCAGGTCATTAAAGGTAGAGCTCAAGGATTGTCACTAGCATGACCTTCAGGTAGTTAGTGAGCGCTATCTGAGAAGCTCTTGGCAAAGCATGTTTGATGTGGGGTCCCGCTTGTTGGTAGCGCTCTTAAAATGCGAGAGGATTGTCTTTTAATGATTTTGTCTTTAGTGACCTGCGTCCTATAATACCTCGAAACATCTTTATCATGTTCATGCATACCACACATCAAAAAATAACTCATATCCCCAGATTTTACGCTGAATCCAGTGAGTGCAGACAGGACTCTAGGAATTTCATGACGCACCTCACTGTCAGGTCCCTCTGCTCCAAATTCTCTGCTTCATTGTAATTCTGTCAGGTGGCTTTAAAGAGAAATCAAAGTCCCTTAAACCAGCACTACTGCAGCCCAGAGTACATTATAGCCTCAGGGAATGAGAATGGCTTCTGAGTAGTTGCACTTTATTTGCTTATAGCAAACTCCTAGGGAAATGAGAAACACTCATAATGCAACACACTCTAGCCTGCCTTTTGCTGTCCCCATCATGGCATATATCACCTTTGAAATCCTGGGATGGATGGCAGGGATTTGCAAGTCTTGTGTGACTGAGTTGAGGGAACTTGCCGGTGGAGTCAAGGACTCCCTGTTCAGTTAGTTGCTTTGCAGAAGCTATACAAATACAGCGGTCAGGGTATTGGCTTTGTCCTTGCTATATGGCCTTCTTAGGAACTGAAAAGGCATTTCAGCTAGTATTGTGCCAAGAAGAGATTTTTCTGATTTCTGGAAGGTAAAGAGGGAAAAAAAAATTAGGTCAAATGGCTAAAGTCACAGTACTTGACTTAATAAAACAAAAAAGCAATGTTTGACTCCAAATTAAGTTTCCAAATTGAGCATTTTTTGCTGATTTGTTTGTTTYGATTTTCTCACATGTTGGCATTTTTCACTCAAATCAGCAAAAAATAGATTAATTTTCAAAATATTCTGCTGTTGCTGAGTCTTTCCTTCCTTCCCTTTAAAAAAATTTCTTTGCACAAATAACTTTTTCCCACTTCTGAGTGCACCTATCTCTCTAGGCCTCTTGCTATTTATTTCTGGAATGATGTAAGGTTACTGAGCCCTGAGGAAGTCTTTTGTATTGTCAGCATGCTTTTGGCTGGTGGATAGGGGCATGAAGGACTTCTGGAGCTTTTGGAATAACCTTGTATGCAGATCAGTATCTTTCACTTACTGACCACTTACAAACACTCGCAAATTGCCCTTTTCTTATTCCATGAGAAAATGGAAGATATCTCGCACTCTTATTATTTTTAAAGCTCTATTGTTCTATTAACAAAATAGCCTTGTCATTTTTATTGTTTAGATGCTTAAAAAAAAGCTCATCCTTCTTTTCATAGTTCCTTTTCTATGTGTGATTACTTTTCACACTTTCCATTCCAAAAGAAGAATTTCTTTTGCTCCTGCCTCAGATCCTACATTCTCGCATTTCTAAAAAATGCTTTGTGTGACTTCCCAGGTTTCATCCATCAGAAAAGTCTGGAGCCAGCCTCGCGAGCATGCCAATCTTTGCTTGTCAGCTTTGCTCACATGTTATATACCTCCTTTCTCTAGTGTGTGTGAGTTTTCCTTGGCGGGGACTATGTGCTGCCTGTGTCTAACACAAACCTGATCTTAGTCACTAGAAAACACTTCAAGTTTTTTTTTTTATTGTTATTTTATGAAGGATTCAGTTCCATCAGCAGCACAACCAGAGTCTTTGAAAGAATTGGCACTTTTTTTTAAAGGTTGGGTTCCTCTGTGCCACCATAATTTAAAAAAGGTGTAATGTTTGCATTCTGTTAGCAGCCATGCCACTGCAACAGCCAGACCTGGGTGTTTTTAGTATCTCAGCCCTTTACCTAAAGTTTCATTCTAGAAACATTTCTCACTTCTTTCAGCTAGCATTCACTTTAACTCTTTGATTCAGACAGTGCTGTTCTGAGACTCAAATACTACTAGAATTTTATATTAAAGTCTTTCAGTTTAAGTTTCTTCATCTTTAAGACTGTTCTGTCATTTTCATTTTAACATCTGAATGTTTTCCATGGGTGAAGGAAATGTGGTGGGTGTTCTACACTGGAGAACACGGTACAATCTTTACCTCAAATATCAGTGGTTATTATAATTTAATTTATTTAGTAAACAAAAAATTCTTAGCCTAAAATTCAATCCACGGTGCTCAATTACTGATGAGAAGTCTTACCTTCCTAAAGATATTCCCTGCTCTGTCTTTCAGGTAGCCACTCTTCTCATCCAGAATCTGTGTGGTGAAGGGAAACTTAGTGATGGTTAACTCCTTGCAAAACAATTTTGGATAATGCCCCAAACACCAACAGAGTGATAGGTACCCAAGAGGGGCCTGTGTCCTTCACTGGTAGCATTGAGTAGGTCTCTTCTGTCCCTAGCTTCTTATAAATGAAGATGTGAATAGTGCTTTCCTTCTGAAGCTGTAAATTTGGGCTTTGTGCCAGTATCTACCCAGGACCTGAATTTCTCCTTCATTTCTGGATTAATCCCCATCAAGTGTGGTAAATCAGTGCTCAAGGGTCCATTTCAGTGGAAAATAAACAGATCCTCTCTGGCTTTGGCCACTTGAAATTGAGCTTTTATTGACTCAAGACCCAAATTACACGAAAATCTAAAATATGTCACATATAAGACAGGCAGAGCTATAAACCCACATTCATTATCATCTAATTTAGTACCACTGCTAGAAAACAAATTTGTAACTGATCAGTTTTAAGGGCATTCCTACAAGAATGTAATAACTCGCATCTTGCTGAACTGACTCAGAAAATTAGAAGATGAACCCTGAAAATGCTTTCATTTAGCCAGTACTTTTGCTTTTCAAGTAAAAGTGATATGGTGGATCATTACCAGAAATAATGGAGCCACACCTATATCCAAAGCTGGTCTGAAGTTTAATGCTCTTGACACAGCTTTGTTACATCTGTGACCCTATTTTGCTCACACTCATATTGGTTATAGCTCTGATAGCTGCACTGAAGATGCACCCTGATTTATATTGGTGGGATTGAGAGAGTAATTGGAGTGATAAACTGGATGCTGATGTAGGCTCCTAGTTTAGGAAAGACATTTTTCATGATATAGTTTTGTTTTTTTTCCTTCCTCAAGAGATCAGATTAAGGTGGACTCCTACAAAGAGAAATATCTCTTGCCCATCCTTGCCTTTTAAGAGGATCTTGATCAACAAATTGCAGGATAGAGGGGGACCCAGCCTCAGCTTTCTTCATGTGCCCCATAATCCCTGGGAACCCACTGACCTTTTGCTTCTCAACCCCTTGCGGGCTTAGACCTATTCCTTGACCTTCTGAAGACTTATCCGCACGGTTTATTTTACCTCCTGCGAACAGCCCTAAGGAAGTGGGAGCTGTTTTCAAGACATTTACTGTCCGCTGCGGGAGCCGGGGGTGCCGGTACCGAGACATGGGCTGTCGGCGCTGAACAACCTCCCCGCGCAGCGACGGCTGGGTCGGTTTTTGTCAGCGGAGACGTGTCGCCCTGGTTAATGGGCACGGGGGCAGGAAAGATGAGATTTATGGCGGGGAGGGATGCGTTTTGCCTTGCTTTGCCGCCCGGAGAGAGGAGCTGCCGGTGGAGGAGGGCGGGACGCGCCGGGGCAGAGGAGGGGAGCGAGGGGCGGCGGCTCCCAGCCCCTGCGGGCGCTCCGCCGGGGAGGGACGGAGGGAGGCGGCCGGGGCCCCGCCGCCCCCCTCCCCGGCCGCCGAGACCCCGCTCCCGGCGCGGGCGAGCGGCTCTGCCTCCCCCTCCGCCCGGAGCCGCGCGATCGCCAAAACTCCTGGGAGCGGAGACACCCCCTGCCGCCGCCGCTGCCACCGCCCCCTCCCCTGCCTCCTCCTCCTCTTCCCCCTCCTCCCCGCCGCAAATCCCAAATAAAAGAGGCGGGGGGCGGCAGGTTGCGCCGCGCGGCGGGGAGGTCGGCGCCGCCGCCGCCGGCCGTCTGAGCCTGCCGTGCTTCGCCATTGCCGGGCACGGCTCGGAGCCGAGCGAGAGGCGGCACCGAGGAGAGGCGGGGGGCAGCG
>NW_020449530.1:644651-702597 GCF_003343035.1 Apteryx rowi | reverse complement strand
GGGGGGGGGGAAATCATGTCTGTTTTGCCACTGCGGAATTGAACATTACTTTCTGATTAGTGCCGTGCTGTGTTCGGGCTCAGCCTATCTTCTTTGACAGGTTAATTTTTCAAAGTTCTGCTTAATGCCTCAAGCTTGGATTCACACGGCATTTTTTATCTTTATGCTTTTGATCCTTTAATGGTTCCTCGGGCATGTTTAATACGCCTCATGTAACTTTTCTAAAAGAAAATGTATATACCATCTGGGCCAATACCACTGACTATATAAAGATCATTCATTGCCGTAAAGTATAGTATTCTGCACTGTTAAAACTTCGTTGTATATTTGTCAGTCACTGTTAAAGAGAGCGCCACAACTAAGGACCTGACCCTTCAGAGTCTGATAAACGTAAATGTTCTATGGCAATCAGCAAGACTCCCTGTGCGAATAGGAGTTTGCAGGATCATGTCCTAGAACGGCAGCGATGTCACTTCTAAAATTGACATTGCATTGACAGAACTATTTAAAGGGAAGCTTTCATAGCATCTGTTCACATATAGTAGTCAACTGTCAGCTGTCTCATTTTCATAACTGCTGAAACATACATTTATGCAAGATAAAATGTTAATATACGGACAAAATTTTCTGTGGAATTTGATGAGTTGGATTTTTGGGTTTTTTTTGTTTGCTTTTTGCATTTAAAAAGGTAAGACTGTGGACATTATGGCTCAGCAGAAAGCTGAAAGATCTGCAGTTGATTTCAGTTCTAACTTAGTCTGATATAGTAAGTGCACATACAGTTTTAAGTAGATGTTTTAATCCCACAGTCATAGAATTAATATTATTTCTGAATCCAGGTTTCTTTCAAAAATCATGATTTTTTTTTCATCAGCATTACTGTGACAAAGATTATTGTGGCAAAACAAGAAAGGAAATAGGTAGTTTTAATCTGTAAAATACTATACTTGCAAAATACATCTCAAGAAATCTGGTACAGGTTTGAAGGCAGCCAAGGCCTTAGGTTTTCATTCTGTTAGAAAGTAACCACCACTTCTGAGCCAGATAAAACTCAAACATATACTTTGGTCCATCACTCAAGAAAACCCAGGCCTGAAATAACAAAGCAAGCTGAAGAAAAACAGTGATGAGTATTAGAATTTTGTAATGGAGGAGAAGGTAAAGCTGTAGCTCAAGTCTGAGATGCATTTGTAATGCCATGTGTGACTGGGATTATGATTTCAGTTGGATAGCAAGTCTGCTGTCATCAGTTATCTTGTACATGATCATTAGACACTGCAATAAGAGGAGAACTGAGATTTCAGAGGAAGCTTGAAGTAAACATGCAGTTACAGGAAAGAAGTTGGGGAAGCAAGAGCAGTGCTTGTTTCGGGTTGCTAGAATAAGTCCATTTTCATGAGCCTAAAATTCACAGAGTTTTCTTTAATACCTACACAGTAGTTTGCAATGAAAATTAGTTGTAAACAAGGCATTTCCCTAATTCTGTGCTGTTCAGATATGCCAACTTGCTGAAGACAGACTACTACTGCTTCTTTAGAAATACCGAAGTTTTCCAGCCTCATGTTATTAAACTGATGTTTCACCTGGAAGTTAATCTCATTGAGAAAACTGCTGCATTGAATAGATGATTCTGAAGAAGGGCAAAACTAGTGTCTGCATGCTTGCTGTTTCAGCATGAGCAGCCCAGATGTCTCTTGCTAAGCTGTAACTGCTCGATGTGGCCTTGATGCCCATCTGACAATTTGTAAAGCCATCAGCAGACTTCGCACAGTGATAAAACTGTTCAATGTGTGTTCTTCTCTTCCCTTCCGGTTGTTGTATTTTGTGGTATAGAGCAATAGTTCCAGCTTCTGGCATTGTAGTTGCTGATATGGTCAGTAGCAAAGGGAGATCAAACAATGTTGCCCAGTGTGTCATATCCCATAGGCAACAATATCAGGCATAGTGATATTTTAGTTCCCTCATTCACAGTGAGATGTGAATGCTGTTCTGTGTGCCAGGGCAGTACTTATTTGGAAATACAGCAATGTGAACTTGAACCTTTATCTTTCTTTTTCTTCGGTGGTTTTCTTATGTGATGGCTTGTTTAGAAACCAGCAGAAGAAAAGCATTGTGTGTGAGCTCAGAGATTAGTGTGGATTCACTGTACTTGGGAGAGGAGTGGGGTTGTGTCTTGCTTCAGAGAAAAGCTTCCAACCATTCTGCTGTAGAATTCTCTTACTGACTTAATATATTGCCTTTTGCAATGGTTCTGCGTTCTCCACTGTTTCAGTCTCTGGATGGCTGGAAGGCACAGTCCTTAGCAGCTTGCTTTGTAATTGTCTCATTTTGGTGTGACAAAGGCATGGATAAGAGTGGCTGATCACATCTGAAAGGAAAAACCGTACTTCAGCTAAATGAATGCAGGAAAAGACTAATGCGGTCACTGGTGCTGTATGGTCATTGCGCAGCAGCAAGGTTCTCTAACGACACAGGCTGTGACTGCTCTTAACTAAAAGCAGACATGCTCCCTAGTCCAAGGGACCGACATTATCTTTACCATCTTTTCCAGCTGCAATCCAGAAATCTTCCTTTAGTCGTGTCTACACTCAGCTTCAACCAGTTAAGTTCTGCCCTGGATTATATGGCTGATCTGTCAGATGTCACATGCTGGCAATAGCATATGCACCTGGGTGATTTTACTTTTCCCTGCTGTATTATTTCTGTAGGACAAGGTAGAATTAAGTGAGTGACAGAAGCATCTTAAAAATGCCAAACCATTGGCATGGGACAGAATAATGCTGGGACAGACTTA
This sequence comes from Apteryx rowi, assembly GCF_003343035.1. Taxonomy (NCBI): domain Eukaryota; kingdom Metazoa; phylum Chordata; class Aves; order Apterygiformes; family Apterygidae; genus Apteryx; species Apteryx rowi. The sequence continues at coordinate 699,803 of NW_020449530.1, read as the reverse complement.
TTTTACAATCTGCTACACCTTCAGAAAGATCTGACCAACAGTCCCAATGGGAAAACAATGAGAAAACTAGTTGTCTCAGCAGATCCATATATGCACTGAATAGAAGGGATGACACTCTTCAGGAAGATTGTCTACAAATACCGACCTCCCCTCCCTTTTTTTCCCCAAAAGAGGAGATTGAGGTCTTTGTATAACAGTCCTTTGTATGTTCATCAGGCTCTGATTATAAATCAGAAATACCCTCTGATTTTTTACTACCAAGGACGACTATTGTGTCTAATATTAGGGTAGATGTTGTCCACTATTACATGGATATCAGTTTATGGAGTTTGGATGCCATAGTCAAGTCTAATTTCAAGGAGATCTAGGTACTGCAAGATTTTACTCAATGCAACCTTATCCAAGAAAGGAAGTGTGTTCTATATGTGTAATTTTCAAGAATATCTGCATCTAACATTAATAATCTGGAGCAAAAGCCGTACTGTCAGGGCACTGACTATTTCTCTAGAAGAACCCTTTCTAACAGAAAGGCTGATTTCATGGCTGGGAGTCCCAGTGCTTCACCACTGTTTCTTCCTGGCCAGAAAAGAAATGGATACTGAACAGAGTTTTGTGACAGAGTCCTTTTAGCATCTCTTATACTTCTGAGAGAACCCCACTGAAGCTCTTACTGAGAAAAGAAGTCCATTTCTTCATCGTGACTTTGTCTTACCAGTGTCAAAGTAAATAACTATCTCATATCTGTTCAGTTTGGTCAGCAAAGCTAATGTACAACTTCCTCACAAYGGGATGGACTCAGGAGCTACTGAGACAAGACAGTCTGGATTTTGCTGTCTACCACCAGTCTGAGATTACCCCAATTCAATGGAAAGGAAAAGCATCCTTTCAGCAAAAGCATGCACGTTCCTTTTTTTTTATTTTAATTTCTTTATTTGGATAGTCAGCATTAGCATATAACTTCCACAAGTCATGTTCTCTCTCATTTCATTATTTATGTAGATCATTTCTAGACCAGGGTGACTTTAGAGGGTGGAGCTAATGAAGAGGGTGCTTGGTTGCCAGCTTGTGTTGGCTGAGGTACTTGGGAAGCCCTCTGCCAGTGGAACGAGTCTGCCATTGCTCTTTGGTAACTTCCTGATTTCATTGTGCTGGCAGTGGTCTGTCAAGAAAAGATTTTTCATCCCAGCAGGAGTTATGAGCCCCAGACTCTAACTGCAAGAGGTCATTGAGACAATTTCTAGGTTGTATCACCTCAGTCAGAAGCCACATTGCAGGGTGATCTCTCATTCGGGTTAAGACAGTAATCACGATGAATAAAGACTTACTTGTGGTGATCCTATGGCCATTCTTTAAAGGGCTCACTGACTGAACTTGTGAAGCCCAATTGATCTCTGTATTTCTGATGTCATCATATTGAACAATCTAGTCAGACCGTGAAAGGATCTTGCAGAGCTTCAGAAAGAGTGTTAAACTGAAAATAACATCCTGTCTAAATACATCTTGAGACTCATTTTACTAAATGGTCTGAGTTCTGAAGAAGGGAGTCCTTACCACTTAGAAATATGGGTCAGGACCATAAATGTTTAAAAAATAAAGCTTTGAAAACTGGCCCTTTTGCTGAAAAATTTAAAAGGCTCATAGTTAATGTTGTTTTTAAATTTTTTTATAGTTTTTTTTTTTCCACTGGAGAAGCATATAATATCTTTATCATCCTAAATGCTCTTATCCTATAGTGGATTAGTGATAACACTTTGATTACTCAGGTTTTAAATATTCTAGTCTCGCAATAAAATGTAATTGGTTGCAATGTAAAGAAAAAAACAAACTGTGATAAATGTTAAAATGTATTAAAATGAAACTCTTTATTCAGAGTTTAGTACATGGGAGTCTACTGCTTTTGGATAACAAACTCTTCAGTAAATATTGAAAGACTGAGGAAGAATTGGGCAGTCATCTGGGAAAGCAAGCTCGTGGCACATGAGCACATGCATGGTGGTAAAAAGGAATTGTGGTGCCTTTCCATTCCTGTCCGTTCTTCTGTTTTCAAACATGGGTTAGTTATCTGCTGGAGGAGTTTTTCAGGAGAAAATTTCCAGTACAGGGGGACTCTGGTTGCAAGAGCGTGGAATGGGATTCAAGAGATTTAGATTACAATCTCATCTGAGATTTRCCTGAAGTCAGTGAATTGCCACCAGTCTAGGCAAACTTCTGAGCTTTGTCTTTTACTGGATCACAGCTCTTCATACTCCGGAAGAGCTTTGGCACTGCAGAACAAAAAATTAGGAGCATTAAGTGAGGCTAATTATTAATCTTGCACAAGTAGGTGCAATTCTGGATGCTGCATGCCTTCCTTTGAAGTGTTCAGCAATGTCACTGTTGGAGACAGGACTTGGCTGGACATTTTGCCTTTGCCATTGGAGGCTCCTAAATTCTGAAAAACATGATGATTTAGGGAAAAAACAAAATGAAGAGAATGTTTTGTTAAGTATGTTCTGCACACAAAAGCTCTTCTAATTTTTCTATTAGGCTTCCATCAATATATATTTGAAAAGAAAAAAATCTTTTTGAAAGAAATACAGCAATTCATATAGTTGCCACATAAGCAATGTATAGAAGATGAATAGGGAATGGGATATACTTGAAAGAGAAAGGTTGCCTTGTTTTTCATAGCACTGTGTTTGATCTTGAATTAATACAGCCAGAGAAGGGAACAAATCATAAAAAAGTGTGCTATCTTTATGGTAARCTGAGTGCGATGTGCAGTGTTTCATTTCTGGAACTCTTTCATTCTTATGCTGGGAAATTACAGTGGCTTTTAAATGAAGGAGTTCCAGAAATAAAATGATAAGCATCACGTTTGGCTCGCCATAAAGGTAGCACATTGTACCACGGCAAATGTAGTATGTGCTGTGCTCAAATTACTATGGTTATGCCTGCATTTTCTATTCAGTTAGATGCATGTATTTAGAGTAGAAATATTTTACAGTAAGCATGAGTGATGGGAAAGTTAGTGACACAGCCAATAATAACAGGAAAGAGAGTAAGTAGGAGATGTGTTTTTTAAGGGAATTAATACACTCAGCTTTCAGCATGATGATCTTGAGGTGGCGACATGGAGATGAGAAAAAAAATAAGCAGGATGGGTGCTGTGACAGGGGAGAAAATGTAATGTATGGAGATGGAAAGGTCAGGGTGGGACATTTAAACAGGGATTGAGCACTTGAGAGCAACTGAATGGAGTTTCAGTAGCAGAAAGGGTGGAAGTTTAGGCTTGGGGCAAGAGATGGGGAAAAGGGAGGTGGGGATGTGTGGTGGGGGGGCTTCACCTGTGCTACAGCACAGTGTGGGAGAGCAAAAGAAAGCAAGGCACAGAGCTAGGTGGCGAGTTGTTGCAGTAATGAAGGGCACAAGGGAAGGGAAGGCAACAGCTCTGTGCTAGTTTAGGCAGAAGTCAACAGCTCTATACTATTTTATGTCAGCCAGAGATCTAACACACAATGTAGCTGTTTGGTAGATGTCAAGCTCTTGGAGGAAATAAATAAATAAATCCCATTTTAAGTACTTCAGGGAAAAAACAGATGACATTGCCTATTGATCTAACAGCTATGATTTTGAAGTGATTGGGCCTCAGTGCTTTTTAGGATTTTGAGACATGGGTCCTCTAGTAGTATCAGGAGGATTTGAACTGCTATAGCTGTTCTGTGCACTGTAAAACTGCAGGTCCCTGATTTAGTTATGTTGACTTCTGACGACATAATATGAAGGACAAGCCTTCGGAATAGAAGAGGTAGGTCCTGGTCACTAAGTTGTCAGTCATATCAAGGACCTCCTTGAATATCAAGAGTTTTCAGTCATTTCCTTCTGGGTAAGACACATCTCCGGCATCAACCCAGAAGTGGCTGCTCTTCAAGGCTGAGTGGAGGCCCCAGGGCACACAACAGACTGTCCTAATTATCTTCTTACCTTATGTAACCTGCTGTTTGGCACCTGCATGTTACCCACACAGCAGCTATTCAGGATCATTTCCTCTTTGTTCATATGGAAGTCATCTTAGTATGGAAAATCTTTATTGCTTGTTGACCTATCAAACCAGGAGGAAGAGTCCAATTTCCCATTCCATTTGCAAACAGTGAAGAAATTTTAAACTCAAGTAAGAAAAAATAAACTGAAAGTAAAAGCCCTTTTAAAATGTGTTGGGGAAGGATAGTAGAGAGAATTGTTGGGAAAAAAATCCACAGAAAGAATGCTAATTAGTATTTTCCCAAAGTACTGAAAAGGCAGATTTAAGAAAAATGAACATTTGCTAACAGCAATGAAATTAACTTATTTATTATTCGCCTAGGACTCCTCTGCCTAGCTTTGTTCTGTATGCAAAATATCTACAAACTCTGCCTGAAGTCTGGAAGATAGACACATCAAAATAAGGATGCTCTACATAACCTAGAAATGATTATCACGTATACCKTTTGCTGGTATTCTCCAAGGGGTGGTATACTTTCCAAACAGAAATAAGTCACAATTCCTTCCCCCAGGAGCTGAGAAGAGATTTTTGTTGTTGTAGGTTTCTTTTGTTTTTATTCAGTATTGATTTCTACAAATGTTGCTCATCAAAGCTTCTGGACATTTACATCAGTTTAAAACATTAAAAAATAATTAATAATCAATGTGACTTCAATACCTTCAAAGAGAACCCATTAACCTACAAAAAATGCTCTAGCTCACAATAGCTTCATGAAAGTAACTGGAAGCAGGGCAAAAGATGAAAGAGAGAAGCATCACTYGGAGACTTTTTTTTATGAGAACTTTTATTCAAAAGAGAGAACATAGCTAATATTTTATTGCAGCCTGCTTACTGTAAATTAGGAGGTTTGTCTTTTAATAATTTTTTTTCTCTAACTTGGCTGCCTCTGCCTAATCATCCACTGATATTATCTTGAGTCATCAGTGTCTGCTTCTGAGGAGAAGATTATGATGTCACAAAATCAGTATCAGAGGATCCTATATTGTAATCCCTTTCCATGGAAGTCCATTAAATCAATGCTTCTCCTTCTCTGAGTAATGGCTGTAGACTCAAGCTCTCTAACTTTGCTGTATGAAGGAATAAGAGCAGATGGGGTAGGATTTTACATAATTAATTAGTAGTTATTAAATACAACAAGGAAAATTATGACATTTTCTGAAAGATAAATAGATACACAGTGAATACTTCAGTGTATTTCAAAATGATCATTGGTATAAAATTCCTTCCTAGTGGGTTAATAACTAATGTGTTAAACTTTTTTTTTTTTTTTTTGGAAACTAAGTCAAGATTCCATAGGCTCATAAACCACGTGAGGGTTCCTCAGCAGCACTGTTGGAAAGTATGAAAACTACAGAATGGTGACAACTAATGTCATGGACCATATAGTGTTACCAACGTTTAAGAGAAATGGAGACACTCCATGAATAAGAAGAGTAACATGATTTTGCATAGGGTTTRCATGCAACATTGACCTCTGTTAGCTGGGGCCAGAACTGTCGGGTTATCTTTAATATTTACAATGCTGAAAGCTATCAGAGAGTCTACTGTGCTTCTGGGAAAAGATCCAAAGTCCAAATGAAGTCAATAGAAGTCTTTTTGTTGCCTTAAATGGGCTTGGGATCAAGCCGTAGTAGGAAGATCTGCAATTTCTGCTGGGTGATATTGTGAAGTTTAAAGTACAGCACAGCGCTAACCATAAAGTCCAAGTGACCGTGGACTTGTTACAATGTCAATAGKGCTAACTGGATGCCATGGGATGATTTTGATTTTTAGAATCTGAAAATCAGATAGCTAAAAAAGACCTCCAGATCAGATAAATCTTCAGCAGTCATGTTTTTTAGAGAGTAGCTGTATTGACAAGAATTTTTGTATTGTAACAAGGCTGCTGGAGCCAGTAAAAGAGGAGCACACTTGAATACTTCCATTCTTAAAGAGGAAACTTAAGTTATGTAACTAGCACTGGGCAAAAATAGTGTGTTTTTGTTTTTTTTTTTCCTCCAGGCTGACACATCAGTCTCTCTCTTCTTTATGGCCTCACTGGAAGAACTATAATAGTTGCAGGTGACATAATTCATACTCAATTTAAATATGTTTGTGAACATTATGAGGTTAAGAGAGAAAATGGAAAAGAAACAGAGGCATTTGGGAAAATGCCAGAGTATACTGTCAGGGCTTCATTTGTCCCAGYTGGGTACACATTTACTTCTGCATCCGTTTTCCTTATATATGTTGAATAAAGACTTGGCCTTTTTGTGGACTGGCCTTTAGTAATGATACCTTGCAGTGGTTGTGTAGGATTAAGTGTTAAATGTCACTATGTACCATGGGTGAAAGTGACCTGCTGATCAAGATACTTTTATTTTTATCAGAATGATTGTTTCTTTGGTTTTCTGGAGGTAGGGAATTATTACCCTTATGAGTACTGGTTATGTGATTAGCTAATGGATAAGCTAATGGATACCTGAATTAGCATCAATTGTAACTGGACTGATCAATCTTGCTATTGAAATGTCTAGAATAAGGTGATCCGTTTTTCTAAGCTACCGTTTTAACATCTCTGCATTCGTATTATTTGGCAGCCTGTGCTGTTCTGTATGGTGTATGGGTCTCACCTGGTGCTTAGCAGGGAAGGGCTTAATTTCCTCATGCTCAGCCCCAGTGCTACAGCTTTCTGTGCTGAGAGTCTCTTGGTGACGTAGCACAACTAGGCTTGCAGCAAGCTGCCTTGTCTAGCGCAAGGAAAGTCAAGGGCTGCCCTGTGGGACTGGCTGTAGATGCAGGGGATAAGGCTGCAAGTCAAAAGTAGGCTATGATTCTCTTCAAAAATGGTAAGGTGCAAGTCACAATTATTTTAGGCTTTCATACTGATTTTCAACACATTACAAGCTGGATATGGTCTGGTTAATACCATTGGACAGCTCCGTTTTTTGCTGCCCACCTCTTGATCCATCATTGGTACCTTCTTGTTTCTAGCTGACTTCTAGGCTGGCAGTAGTGCTGCTGTTGCTATTTCCACTATGCATAGGAGAGGGCATGCATGCACACTGCCTAACCGCTGCACATGGGCAAAGCAGGGGGCAAAGGAGGTCGTGGGCCAGGAGAGAAAACGGGCAAGTCAAAGTTGCCCCCAGGTGGTCAGCAAAATGCCAAATGCTGTCGTATAGAGAGGGAACTCCGTGAACAGGGGAACATGATGCTCTTTAGAGTCATAGAATAATTTTGGCTGGAAGGGGCCTGTGGAGATCCTCTGATCTGAGCCTTCGTTCAAAGCAGCGCCAGGTAGGTCAGGTTGTTCAAGGCTGCGTATGACTGAGTTCTGAATCTCTCTGATGTGGAGATTTGACAGCCAATTTGACAGGCAACCTTTTAGGACCCCGAATGAAAGGAAAGACAGTCAGCCGAAACCCATTTAAAAATAATGCTTCAAAAGAGCATGACACTGGCTTGTTAATCTGTGTTTTGTTTTTTTTTTTAATTTGTTTAAAAGATTAATTTCAAGCTATCTCTGTTTCTAGAGTTTAAACCTCTGGGTTAGTCTCAAACTTTTTGCTGAAGTTTGCTGCTTTTCTTTCACCTGTGCCTTGGATCTTGAGCTTTAAATGTGTCATCAAGGCTGAAATTCTTAGAGCTGGCATCATTAGAAAGTGCCTTAATTATCATTTAAATTTTCTGCAGAGTCAGGCTGGTATCTGCCATCACTACACATTCATTTCACAGGTTCACATTTCTCAAGAGGCTTTTTGATTGAGACTTTTTTTTCCTGACTTACACTTCTGGGAGGAAAATCACCTCTTTGTACGTTTTACAGGTTTGGAACTTAGGCACACAGGAAACCATTAAAGCTTTGCTGCAGGAGTACTTTTGAGTGATGTGAATTAAAGGCTATTAGGGCAGCGGTGGCCTCCCTGTCCTGACTGGTTAAGTGCTGAACTAAACAAATCGGTCATCACTGCATCCAGTTAAAGAAACTTGTAAAAATCAAGATGGAAAAATACATATCTCAAGGGAGTAAGTGGAATCCTTTCTGGAAATTTCCCTTATGCTTTTTGTATTGCTAACTGGACCACTACTCCTAAAATCAATAGAACATTAAAGGTACTCAGTACAGTTAATGAGCTCCAAAGAAACTGTTACTTTGGATGGTGATTACAGCTTCTGCTGTCTGACTCTGCATCATACTAGCATTTTATTACTCATGACTTATAATGTTGAAGGGGAGGATRAGTTTGGTGGTTCATTAGTGTTTTCAGATTTTTTCCTTGAAATTATGTTAGCTCATACTTTCAAATGTTTAACTGTCTAAGATAAAATACAGATTTCCTTATTCTGTATTCATAAGGCTACAGGAGTTTTCTGTTAATGTATTAATATAATCAACGGTTAAATGAAAGGTGTTTTAAAGAAGAAAAAACAAACAAACAAAAAAACAAACAAACCACCCACTAAGATAATAAAGTCCCTGAGATGGTTGCAGTTCTGTGGTCCTTACTTGCTCCATTTGGTCTCTTCAGTGAGTCCTGATTTCTAAACAATATCATCACAAAAATATCAAAAGGCTTCTGATTACAGCTTTAAAAATGCAGATCTTCAAGTGAATCAGACAAGAGTGAATCTTCCAGTTCTCAAAAAAAAATTTCATAATGGTCATCTCTTAGATAAACAAAATTATGCTTTTTCCCTGAAGGCCCTGCAATGCCAGATTTGATTTCTTTTGGGAAGAAAGAGAGAGTATTCTGTGGAAYGTACTTACCACTTGTGAAGTGGAAGGTGTCAGCAGAAAGTGTGAAGATGTCCTGGAGAACAGAACTTGCACAGAATGAGTTTTATAGTTTACAGAAAGAGGAAAAACCTCTGCACTTCTTCTTATTTAGCATAAAAGAAGTGGATAGAAGGGATTTCAAGATGTTGTGCATGGCCCAGACTGGATCAGCTGTGCTGAAAATGTGGGTTCAGAAAGTTACATTCTTTAATCCCAACTCTCTTCCAAACTAGATTTAGCCACCCTGATCTCTCCGGCCTCTGCTGCACTGGGCAGGTGTAGTGGAAGGAAGGGACCCTAAGGGCTGCTTCATGTGCTGCCCAGCAGAGCCGACTGGGCGTGCAGGGAAGGGGGTGCCTGACCGAAGTGGCTCCTCTGTAGGGCCCCTCACATGCCACTCAACCTAATGGCATGATTGCAGTGGGTATTCATAAGTCAGGAGGTTTATAGATTATTAAAGCAGTGACAGTGAGACAGGTGAATGTTGTGTGGGTACAGGACTTCCACATGTATTCTGTTTTTCCAAAGTGCTATATTTTTGTGTGTCTTTTTACATGTTAAAATAACAAAAGTCTGGGGGTACTGGGTTATGCTTGGGATTGATACTCTGTGGTTTTGCCCAAAAAAGCTATCCCCTCTTTCTGTGGTACTATGTGATTAGTAAGTGCCGGATGCCTGCTGTGAATTTTTGCCATGATACCAAAAAGCCTTTTGCATTAGGAGATTAGCCCCAATCTGAATGAGGGGAAGCAAATGGATTGCAGAGATGTGCCCGCATCCTGCATCCGGGAATGTGTGTGCTGCATTAAGAATGCTAATAGAGGGGAAGGAGCGTGTCCCTCTGCCCTGTGCTAAATCCATCTCTGGGCTGTCAGAAATGGTTGTAGATTGTGAACTCTGGGTTTCTCCTCTATTGAAATAGTCTATTCTCATTTATCTCTTTTCCTCTTTGCATTCTGGCATACTCCTTCTCTGCAAGTATTTATTCAAATTCTTTACTTGGAGTGTTGGACTAAAGGCCATATTCATTTTTCTTCCTCTCTCTCTCTCTCTTCTTTTTTTCCTCTAGTCTCTCCATTTCTGAAGATGTCAGATTAGATAACTGATGATTTCTTCTGATGCCAGGAGGCCTTCACAATATGCATATTAAGGCTTAGTGGTTTTTTTTCTGGATCTCTGTGCTTCCATTTTGTATGCAGAGCCATCCTCTTACCACGAACTCCTATGCCCAGAGCTGAGGATTATGTTCTTATCCAGCATATGTACGTAGCCTGAAATGCTAAATCTCTGCTACTAGAGGAATAGAAAGACATTATGGCTAAAGGAGCTATGTCAAAGTAACCAGACAGATCAAACTATAAATTGTTTGTGGTGAGAGGCAAGATAAAGGTACTCCCTGAATGTTTGCATCCCCTGAGCAGCACTAACTCATAAATTTAAATATTGCTATTCTGAGTGTGAGGGATGAAGTAAAAAAGGTTTTAATTCAAGAAAACAATTTTGCAGCAGTGACAGAGGAGCCTCTGTGGATGACATTTTTTAAGGTTTGGAGAGGTTAGGAGTGGTCAAAAGACTTCAGGAGTCTGCAGCATGGGGACTGTGGAAATTGAGGGTGCCCTGAGCAGTTCTCCCACCCCTTCAGCCAGCCTGGTCTCACCAGGAGGCCAGAGTGGTTCCTGCAGCGCTCAACCTGCTGCATACCCATCCTGTCCTCTCCCCATTGCAGCAGCCATGGTCAAGCAGGAGAAGGAGAGAGGGCAGAAAACTCACCAGGCTTGGTAGCTTTCCCCACAGTATGCCAGGACCCGATGCTGGCTGTTAGTGCATAGGGCCACAGCGCGAGGTGGCTTTGTGGCAGAGCATAGGGGGCCACAGGGACCTGTCCTGGTGCTGGGAGGGTCCAGCCACACTTCCACCCTGGCTGTGCCTGCCTGTGCGGCACCGTGGGGTGCTCCCCGGGTGCGTGGTCCACCAGTTACAATGGTCCTGCTGGCGATGGTCCAGCATCCCCGAAGCTCTCTGCTGGAGGAGGATGCTGAGTCTTCCTGTTTTCAGAGAAAGCCAGCTTTGTCAGCTGGAAGACAAGAAGAACAAGAAGACAGCACCATACTTTCAGCTGATCCTCTCTCTTGGAGGTAGTTTGTGTCCTGAATGGCACAGAGAGGTGGTAAACAGGATGTCCTCCTCAGCACTGCCCTGTGTTAATGCATCCTCCTCTGGTAGACAGCAGGTGCCAGCCACAGGCAGATCACTGTGGTAGCTCCATTCAGAAGTTTTCTCCAGGCTTATGTTTCCATTCATATTATCACATCATCAGGATGGAGAGCTGACTGGTACCTAAACTGCTGGTGGGGAGCTTACCCATGGACAAGCTGCAGTCTAAGCTGGTTTTCAGTTTGTGAGACTAGGGCTCTGTGCTTGAGGAGAGGAGGGGTGAGGGCCCCTTGGGAAATGTTTTGTTGGAAATTTAAGAGAAGCTCCTAGGAAAATGGGAAGACAAAGAATCTTCTCCTTTTTCTTTTCTTTCATGAATTAAATACTAGACTTTTTACAGCCATAGGCAGAGTATGTGGATGCTATATTTATTATTGCCATGCAAACAGTATTGTAGAGTTTTGGCCTTCTGAAGGTTTGAGAGGCAAAATAATCTTCTGGATTGATAAATAAAAATTATTTTGTAGTTCTTGCTAAGAGAAAATCCTAAAAATCTTCCCATCAAATATTTCATTTCTCCAAAAAGAACATTTTAATTCTAAGCTTTCAGCCCTCTTTAAATAAAAGTAAAAGGGAGAGAGGGACAGTTAGTCAAGGAAAACTCAGCAACTTTAACAAATATTTGGAGGTATTTGCAAATAGTTGCAGTTGCCCAAGTTCTATACTTTTCAAAGAACAAAATACTGGCCTATTTCTCGTATTTATCTTTTCTAGCATTTGTCCCTTCTCTATTCTGTTCTAGGCTTCTTTTTTTCTCCAGTCCACTTCTTACCGTCCCTTTTACTTGTTATCTTCTCCTGTGCTGTTCAGCGTTAATTCTGTTCCACCTGCACTTAACCCTGTTCAAATCTGTTTAGGCTCAAACTCACCTTTCTAACACATTCTCCTCAACTAACTGTGTAACCTCATTGCAGAAGTATTTTGCTTTTCACTGTAAGTATCTGAAGTTGTATTTCTCCAATAAACATTTTGTATTGCGTTTTATAACCCTCAGAGAAAAGGCTACTTTGCACCATTTGCAGCCATTTAGTGTAATTCAATAGTTAAATTCCAGTGGAATTCTAAATAGTCACAAAAAGACTGTGATTGCATGAAAAGACTATTCTAGTGAAAATAGCTGCTATTCAAACAGACATCATATTTTGCAGAAAAAAAAAAAGGGCCTATTGCTGAGCTTAGTTGCCTATGCTGTGAATTCAAATGAACTTCATCTAAAGCAATGGTGTTACACTGATTTTACCAAATGTAACTAAAATCAACATTAAATCCCAGTGACTTTCAGCCCAACTGGTTATCACTATGCCAGAGCTGTTTCTCTTAAAATTATTGTACTATAATCTTCAAAAGGATTTTGGAACCCACATTTTTTTAAGAGCTTTAGATTGATTTCTTTTGTTTTTGTTTTTTTGTCCTCCTTCATCTTTTCTTGGAAAGCATTTAACGCAAGTTTGTTTGGGTCCTTTTGTCTGTCTGAATTGCATATATCCCTTCCATTAATCATACTCCAAGCTTTCTGATAGATAAATTGGTCCTCCTCTACCCCAGGACAAGTTGATGGCCCATAAAATAGATTTCCCAGGATTGTTGCTATGGTTAGAAGATTTGCATCAAGGCCCCCAGTACATTCTAAACCCATAATAACTGACAATAGTCGTGCTTTCACACAACATACTGGGATTTAATCTGTCACATTATTAGCGAATAGCAATACTTTCTGTGGAAGATATATGCCCTTGCTTTTGACTATCATTGGTTTTAGTTCTTATCGTTTTGCTAGAAATCTGGTCACTCCCCAGATTTATTTGCTTTAAAAACTAAAAAGACAAAAATATATTTTCTGTGGGATATTGTCAAATCATTTCATTGGAGGTCTTCAATCTGGGGATGGAGAGTTGGTGGTTGGGTACAGGCTACCATATAAAAGGAACCAAGCCACAGCTGTAGTTGGGGTTGGTGCGAGGCTCCTCTGAAAGAGGTGTCCTGCTAATGGCAAAACAGCTGGCCTCACTCGTGGAGTCACCAAGGACTGAATAGCTGAATTTGTGGCTCCGGCACAGTGTTGTCTGGCTGGTTGGTTGGCTGTGGGTCAAGGAGCAGGAGAGACCTTCTGAGCTGCATGGGCAACAGAGGAACACAAAGCTGGAGACAAATGCACAAGCCTCAGTTAAAGCTACCACGAGTCATGAGGCTTTGCAGATATTTCCACTGTTGCCTTTCAGAAACTTTGTCCAGGCACATTTACATGACTTTACAAATCTTCCTGAGTTTCTGAGTATCTGATAGCTAGAAGAGGTTGAGTGTCTTCAGATTGGACACTGCCTGTAGGAGCTGCTGTGCTGTGGTGCTTTACTGGGGTGTCTGTACATGGGCAGTAGGTCTGACTTCCCTGAGTGAGTGGTGAGATTACTGTGCATGTGCAGGATGACTTTACAGCATTAGGGAAAGTGCTGGCTTCATGCTTTTGAGTGTGTCAGGAAGCACTGCAGATGCACTCTACAGCATCTGCACGTGTGTTTCTGTACTCCTGTGCTCTGACATGACTGCAGGTGGTGGCCCAGCAAGTAACTAGCTTGCTTCCTCTGAAATCGATGCCAGTATCTCCACTATATTTCTACCTATAAAAGCAGGGGGACTAGGCCACAAATTATTAGGGCCTCTTCTCCCCAGTGCTTACTTACAAGTATAGACCTCTGCTGAGCAAAGCACGTAAGGTTGTACCTAACTTGGAATATGTGGCTTCAACACAGTGATCCCCAGCCCCAGGTCTCTAGCCATGTTTAGCTACCTGGCTGACCAGGGGCTGGACAATTTACTTTCTTGATTGATCACATTGACTTTAGATRGTTTTGCAGGCCTCGACCAATTAAGTACTTGGGTAGAGACTGCAAGATCAGGCTACAGGCATACCTTATTTTATTGCATTTCACTTTTTTGCGCTTCGCAGATATTGTGGGTTTTTTTGTTTTGTTTTGTTTTTTTACAAATTGAAGGTTTGTGGCAACCCTGTGTCAAACAAGTCTATCAGCGCCATTTTTCCAGGAGCATGTGCTCACTTCATGTCTCTGATACATTTTGTACATTGTTTTTTTTAGACATAATGCTATTACACACTTAATAGGCTACAGTATAGTGTAAACATAACTTTTATATGCACTGGGAAATCAAAAAATTCATGTGACTCTCTTTATTGCGATATTTGCTTTATGGCAGTGGTCTGGAACCAAACCCGCAATATCTCTGAGGTATGCCTGTACATAGTGAGGAAAGACAGTATAGAGTATAATCTCTGTGATAACATTACCTTGTGTTTGGTGGCAGCACTTGATACATTGGTGTTGCATCTTAGGTTCACCTGTCTCATGTTGTTTCATCCTAACAGTATGCTGATACCAAAAGGGAGAAGTTTCACTCCCTTTGGTTCCACTCTTTCCCAGTGCAAACTCACCCAGCCCCTCTCTTGCACCACCTCTGGTACTCATTGTACCCTTTTTTTGGAGAGGGCTGTGCTCACCAGTTCACTAGGGTAGTTTTGTGCAGGGTTGGCAGGTTGAATCTTCTCACTGAGTGGTTCAACAAGCACCAGAGGAGGTAGGAGTGGGCAGCTGGGAGGAGAAGGGGGGGGAACAAGAAGCAGGTTCTCCTTCCTCCAGCAACAGCAGGCTGTTGGGTAAGTACAAACCATCTTACTTCACTTTTAGAAATGAGAGCAGACTTAAGTGGGAATCCATTTGCAGCTGGTAGTTCACTAGGGTGGAAATTTTCTTGAGTTTCTCTTTGTGAAAGGATAGGAACCATTCTTGGAGTCTTTATTAAATTCTGACTTCATTATTCAAAGTCTGGTTGCTTACATTTTGTTTGTTTTTTTCAGCTATGCACAAAATCCCTTGCCAGTAGACCTGAAGCGAGCTAGGGTCACTGCAGGCTCTAAGCAGGCCCCAGGTTGTTCTGTCCCAGATGACTGCTGTGAGTCTTGTGTACACCATTATCAGAGTTTGTTTTTTTTTTTTTTAATCTTGGTTTCCTTTTTTTTTTTTTTTTTCCCCCCCTCCTCTCTTTCCTCCCTCCAAAAGAGCAAGAGGTGGGGTGGAAACATCCTTTTTTAATGTAAATTGAAGTTTCAGACAGGTTTTGACTTTCAAATATTTCAACGCATCTTACATAGTTGTTTTATAGTAAGTTTTAGGAACACTATTGGGAAAAATGGGTTCTGTGTCTGTGTAAGGTATTAGAGTTGAGTCCTGAAATTTGTAAAGGGATTGTATGCTGGGACTTCTGCCTTTCACATTCTGTAATAGATTTCTTAGATGGGCTTTGTGAATGGGTAGTGAGGACAACCAGTAAAGGATGGTTGAAATTTTGCTGAAGACCAATTTTACCTGTGGGAGTTCTTTCACTTTCCAATCATTTCTAGAAATGATTTATCCTTAAGTAAGATTGATATAGATGTACATAGATTGTCAATTGAAAAAGAGTCTGGAGATGAAATATGTTCAAAATATCTGCCATTATTAAGTAAATAAAACGAATTCAGTAACAAGCATTTGTTTGGTCAGCAAACTGATTCTTGTTAAAGTATGCTCTTGCATTTAAACGGCCTGTGCACCCAGAATATGACAGCTGAAGAATGAAAATCTATTGGACACTGAAATAGGTTGATAAAAATGCTACTTTAAAACCTTGCTTGGCTACAGTTTGGTAAACTATAGTTCTGCACTGAAAGTGGTTATTTCTAGGTTTGTACTTCAACAAAGACAGAAGGGAAATTCTGCTGAAGTGGGAGCATCTCTGCAGATTAACATGGGACAATGGGTCCCTACGTCTCGGTCTTAAAGATGCTGAGAGGGGTACAGAGTATTAGTGCTGGTGTTTGTGTACTTGCCCATGTCTTTCTCTTCTCCATATGAAAATGAAAATTAATGACACAGTATGTTAGATTTTAATGGTTCAGYACCTGTGTTTCATTGAAGCTGATAAGCCAGAAATCTTATCTTCTTGTAATTAATATAGCAATGAAGATACTGAATTTTATTTTCTAGCTATTTTTTGTTATAAATTAACATGTCCTTTAGAGACAGCTTATTGGTAATTGCTCAGAATCGTTCTCAGATTAATATACCAATTTTATGGATAGGTAAGCGAGCACATAAGAAGAATGTGTTCGCTGAGAGTTTGGGATCTGGTTGCTCTTTGTGCCTTTAAAAATATGCCCTGGGCAAGTTGGGTAACCTGCCAGTGTTACATATAATGCACTTGCAGAAAGGGGAAGAGAATCCAGGAAAGAGATCACAGAAAAGAGTAAATTACTGAATCCAGACCAAATTTCAGTCACAAGTAATGCATTAACATTGACATTATACCATCAGCATTGCCCTTCTGCAATAAAACTAAATAAAGTTCATATTTTTAATTTTATTCAGTTGTATAATTGAGCATTTTTGAGTGATGGCTTCATCTATTGCAAGCAAAGGGAAGTGATTTACAATGTGTGTCAGTAGAATGTTGTTATGAGGAAAGATTAACATTCATAATTTCAGACTCAACAGTATTTATAATTCTGAATTGTCTGTTTTAATGCAAATGTTCTGTCTTAAATACTGTGCTCTGTCTTAATTAGATAAAATAATCCTTCCTTGCTTGGGTAGTTCAGTAAATTAGTCACTGGCCTAACATCCACAGGATCATGCTTGTGCATTGTTTAATCTTCATTGACTGTTAAAAGTGAGAGAAAAAGGAAAGAAATGTATTTTACAGATGCATCATGAGAGGCATATTTTCAGACTGAAATTTCTCTGTCTGGATTCACGTCTGATTGCTCGTTTTGGGAGGAGGCTCCTGTAGGTACCAGTGGCTTGGGTCAGACTTCCCCAGTTTGAGGTGATGGCCAATGGGCCTCTCAGACTGGCTGAAACTGAGCAGCTGCTGCACTGCACTTTTCTGGAGTTTCTGCCAGGTAGAAATAGTGTCAGTAGCGAATCAACCCAGGAAGCGTTGGCCTGACCCAACACGCCAGTGACAAAATGAACGGCAAGCACTGAAGCAAGGAGACGAGATGGGGAAGCCGCCCCTTGCGCTGGTAGCAATTCCTCCTCTGCCCTTTGGCCAGGTGGGTCTGCAGCGCAATCGGGATATGTGATTGCATCTCGGGTACCTATTCCTAAGCTTTTTTTAAACTAATCGGGTCAGCTACCACTAGCCGTGGAGCTGCCGTGATGCAGGCTTCAGTCGCTGAGTACATATCCAAGGTGCAGCTGGCGTAGAAACCTGTGTTTCCATGGCTACTTAGCTCGCAGGCGTGGGGCCAAACTCCCCTGCACATGTGTAATCCTGTTAAACCCAGTGGGGCTGCTTCCATGAAGACGGAGCAGCAGAACTGGTCTGTGCAGCGTAACCGCATTAAAATTGTTTGCCAGTGAAGTGCAGCTGCATTTGGTACAGGAAAGCCTGGGAGCGACGGACAGCCGGCACGTTCTGGCATCGGGTCCTCTCGTCACGGGTGGCGGAGCTGTTGTCTCATACCTCTCCATTGCAGTTGAGGCCCCTGTCTGTGGCTGAGACTTGTTTTGCTTCGCATTAGTCATCTAACAGATATAGGTATAGCCTGGACCCAAGGTGTAGGTTTCACTGTACCCTCAGTGGAGGGGAATAGGCTATTCATCCCCTACTTAATGCAGGTGTTCAGGTGTGATAACTTACCCTCTGGACCCGATCATTGCTGTCCAGACTATGGGCATCCACCTTGCTTAGCCTAGCTGTCCGAATTTTGGGTAGTTATAGCTGGGGGTGAGACGAGTCCAGCGCCAAAAGTAAAAGCTGCCTGGCAGCAGCCCCTTGCAGCATTGGGGTCCGGCCAGCCCTTGGCATCCCCGAGTTGCTGCCTGTATGGTCTGGTTTCCTTTTGGTGCTGGCTTTTTTGACTCACATGACAGCACAAGCAGAGGGAATTTGGGGCCACAGATAACAAGTAAAACACAGGGCTGGAAGTTCCCTGGCACCCTTGAATAGCGAGATTCAAATGAAATTTAAAACTTCCTCTAAATTAAGTGAAATTATGGACTACAGGTTTTCTGACAATGCATGACAAGATCCTTGGGTGGTTCTGTGCTTAAAAAACCGTCATGGCATTTTGGTAAATGACAGCAACTTTAAACCTTATTAATACCACAATTGCTCCTAGGTGGTTGGTCTGTGGTGCTGACTGGATGGATGTCTGGAAATACTGTAATAATAATTTTCCATTATTCAAGAAAAGAACTTTAAGCTCCTGGGGAGAAGTGTTGTTAGCATTTTCTCAAAGCCAGTTGACTTTTGTTATCATTATTGCATTTGCCTCCTTTAATATATGGGGAAAAATAGGATTGTAATGTATACAAGTCTACAGGGTTGCCAAAATCTGGCATAGGATGTGCGCCAAGTTCAGAGCTGATGTTAGAAGCTTTATCTATAATATTTATTAAACATCACAGTGAAACTTGCCTATCGTGGCCTCTGGGTCCACTATAATCTTGAAATTCCTATTAGACTTGTTGAATGTTTTAACTGAAGTTCATATCTCTTAAATGCACCTTTCAAACTGCATGTGATTTTATACTGCAAAAGGCAGAAGAATTTCAGTATCTCTTGGTCATGAAAGCTTTGGGTAATTTCAGCTGTTTTGAATGAAGTCATTTGGGCTAAGGTTTTCAAAGCTCTGAAGGAGATTTAGAGGAACATCAATGGGAGGTGAATATTAAAGCATCAACCCTATTTTCAAAACTCAGAATTGAATCCTGCAGCCTTTTGTAGAGTCAGGATTTCACCCTGAAGTCTTAGCATAGATGCCTGAAACCTAGTCAGTCCTTCTACATATTCTGAGCTGAGCCAAAAAGCCTGCATGAAATAAAAACATACGTACTAGTGACCTTCCATTTCAACTTTCTGGAAACAGAAAAAGAGTCTGGCCAACGTTTTAGGTGTATTTCCATTTTGGTGAGCGCTTCCTTTCCAAATAGATGGAGAAATGCTGAAAGAGCATAAGCAAAGCAGTTCTCTGGCTAGCAGTAGAAACTGTCTAGAACTGCATAAAACTGCATGTCCAATTTATTGGTCCAAAAAGTCTGAATAGGCATGCAGACTTTGATTTGCTTTGTTAAAAGGATTATCCATTTTAGATCATTAGCTTTAAATTGCATACATCCAAAATCAAGGCTTTCTTATGCACGAAAAACAAGGCTGACAACCTGTGACTAGGATATGTTGTAACATACCTGTTCAAACTGTGTTTGAACATTGGAGTCTCAGTATCACAAGACAAATACAATGTGGCTTGGAATACAATAATAAGGTAATTTACCACATGAGCCTCCAGCTTTTGGATCTCAACAAAATGTAGAGGTTTCTCAAATTATTTGTATTGATGTAGTGTCTGTAGAATTCTGCTTGTTGTATTAGATCCCATACAACTAGCTAAGAAAATTTCAGTTATTGTGGCAAGTGATTGATTAAATTTTTCTGAGATCTTTTAATTAGTGTTATCCAATCCATGAAACACACTCTAGGAAGTGCCACAGAAATGTCTTGCTAAGCTGAAGTAGAAGCAATAGCATCAGTTCCTTCAGTGCTTAATCTGCTTATTAAAAATTACTCTAACTTGTATAAAAATACATTTGTAAAAACATCCTCCTGGCTCCTAATGATCAAATATTAACACGAGAAGTAAAATCGCCTTTTAAAGGGCTTCCTTTTTCATTCACATTTTTACTTTGGTGCTTCTTAACTACATTGTTTCACTACATATTTCTTGCTTTGTTCTATTTAATAATTTTAATTTAATCTTTTACTTTTCATAATTCTCATGATCTAACATGGTGTTGCGATGGTTCCTTTGTACAGAAGAAGAAAGGGGTTTTTTTCATTATTCATGTGTTTATTTTGTGTTCTTTAAATGTAACAAGCGTGCCAAAAATATTTGTGTTCAGATCAGGCTGCGTGAAACTTTTCCTATTCTCTGGTTTTGTTAGTGTTGCTATTGTTTTACAAAATACAGTTTTGAGGCTTAAACAAATTCGTACTCACCCTTTGAAAGGCTGAAGTTAGTCTTTGAAGTGCAGTGTGATGTGGGTTTGACAGATCTTTGAAACAAGCAAGGTTGGAGATCCAGCTTTCAAAAATCCTACTTGATACAATACATTTCTTGTGGCTCTGTTTCAAGGAAGTAGGTCAGAACACTGGATAAAATACGTGTGTAAGGTTGGTTTCTTTATTTTGGGGAATGGGACAGATTTGTTTTCTGCTATCTCTTTTGCAATAGGCAATTTTATTTTCTAGAATATTGGCTCCGGCTTCTTTCCTATCCCTTTTCAGATCAAAATGTTGCTTTTCCTACAAGTTGTGCTTACTATATGTATTTATATTATTCATAACATTTGTGAGAGAGATACATGCAGTAGTACGGGTAGAAAAATAAATACTCGAGCATTGCCTGATAACTAAACAAATGTCTAGACCCATAAGCTGTGAAATTTTGTAAAGTAATGCCTGAATTGTATGGTAATATGATTTTAAACAAATATTTCTTGAATAAACTGAGTGGCTAAGAAAGATTTTTCTCTCCAAAACTGAATAATAGCAGCAGTAAATGAATAATAGTTAATACCCATGTGAATATTTCTATTTCAGCTGCCAATCTTGCACTGCTTTATAGAAAAGGATAAGTAGCATTTATTTCTAGGTTTATAGGAGGGAGTTCGGTGTACCATATACCTACCTTGCAGATGGTTATAACTTCTAGGGCTGTCACTCAGTTCAGCTTGATAGTAATTTAGCCTGTGGGAATCCTTCTCATTTTTGTTGCTCTTCCCTTTGTTAACATCAGAAATAAAGAACTGTGTAACTGACACCAAAGAGTCATTTATATGGAAAAGGTAGAATTTCCCTCCTGTCTTGTGCTTCCACCCTGGACCATAATTATACTTCCATGCAGACATAGCTTGAGTTAGTTACCAGACTAGTGAAAGCTGGACATTTCCTTAGGATTTGCAGGTGAATCACTTCCAACATCAGCCCAACCTTGGCTTCCACTGAGACTGCTGCTTATGTTGCAAACCCCCCAATATCTTAGCGATGAGCCTAATGCCCGCAGTTCATAGACAGGCCTACCTACTACCATAAGAAGGCAAAATTACTGGTCTCTAATGACCTTGGAGCTGGATTAAGTAGTGACCTATAAGTAAAAGGCTGTATATCTGGTTTCCAGGCCCCTGAAGCCATTTATTTCTATTATTCTAACTTTTTTGGCATCAATTAATTTTTATGCGATGAGTTAAGATAATTTTCCAAATTCAGTGAAATCAATTCATAAAAGAATATGCAAAGGAAATAAAATATGCTAATCCCCTGGAATTACTTTTTCATGGTTCAAATGAAAGCAGCCACCTTCTTTTTTTTTTTTTTTTCTCTTCCTGCTCTTCTGCTTTTTATTTTACTTTTATGACTGCAATTTGAAATCTTAGGCCCTAATTTTTACTTAGAGTAGGAAGAGCTTACGTGTTTCTTTGGCAAGTTCAGAGGCCTTAGTGTGACTGTATCTTCACCTTGTCAGAGTGGTGTTAAGAGACCGGTGACAGATGTTCTGGTTGTACCAGAATGAAATTTTAAACATGGTGCAAGTGAATGTGGCATGAATATTATAGCTGTTTATGCCCCCTCTTTTTTTTTATTTTTTAGTAAGGTTCCTTTCTTGCTTGCTTTGCAGAAATCAGTAGTTTTATAATTAGTAAGACAAGTTAGTGTCTGAATGCCCTGATTTACTCCTGAGATAGCTGGTGAGGTTTGTAAATAAAAGTGGAGCCAGGGAGCAGTAAAACTAGCTGACTTGAGAAAATTCAGAAGAATGAAGGATGCACATCACACCAAAAGCTGTTTAACGTATGGGGCCCTGTAGGAACTCAGGATAGATAATCAGATTTTAATTACTTTTAAGACAGTTGTTGTATTTGGAACGTTATGTTGCCTTGTGGACTACCAAAAATGTTTGATTTCAGCTGCAGGACAGAAGCATCTGTGATTCCTATTTACAAAAATATCCCATCACAGTGAGAGGCCATAGTGTGAGTGCCAAATCCTTTGCATCTTCCTTTACAAACACACTTGTGTTTACATATTGAGTGAGTGAGAGTAAACATTTCAGTACCTCAGAATTCTTCTGGTTACTTGCTGTTTAATGCTCTTATCAGACAAACTGTAAATAGTGTAATTAATTATTCTCTACTTAATGGCAAGTTGCATCTAAGTTCCATCCCGCAGACAGTCTGTTATTTACCTGATTGTGAGGGGAAATTATTTCAGGGCTATCTGGAGAATAYCTGGAAGATAAAATTGAGTTTTGCATTCAGTTATTTGTACATCTTTTCATACCTAGTAGCTAGACTTGGCTGGAGTCCAYGCAAAGAAGGAATTAGGAGACATCAGCTCTTATAATTGCAGCTGGCTCATTTTCACTTGCCTGGAGGAATCAGCATATGGCAAATTCTTTCTTCCTAACTAAACTTAGGGCATAAGAAAGCTGTCAGATTCCTAGCTCTGGAGACAAAATCTCTGTGCCTATCCATGCCGATTCCACATGCTGGAGGTCTGTCCCGGAGGGCACTTTCTTGGGATGAATCAAGTACTTGGTGTCCTTTGCAAGGTCTTCTGCTTACTCCTGCTATTACTATCGGGAAATGAGTGCTCTTATATAACTAAGGTTCAGGGGCTGCGTCATGTTATTGCATGGGTCATTCCACAGCAAATTTGATTTTGGTATCTACCAGTAGCAGCAATGCAACCTGTCTTTTCAGTTCCCAGGTCTTGGCTCCTCTCTGCTTTCTGAAGTTCTAGAAGAAATATTTTAGGAATAAAATTGTAAGTGACAGAAGTGTAGCCAGTGAGAAAATTCCTCCAAAAAGTGAGACAAGAGAGAAATTAAGAYGTTGGAAAAAGAGGAAAGAAAAGGAAGAGAGGGACTAATTAACCTTTTGTTTTCTCATTTTCATGGCATTGCCTTGAAATTTCATGTCTGGAATTTCAAAACAAAGTTCTAATGCATAAATACATATAAAAGTGGTTGTTTCTTTTCCCCCCCCCCACTAGGACTTTAATGTTTGAAAAATGATTATGATTTTGACTTCATTTCTCCTAAAGCACTGTAAATTAGAAGCGATTATATACAGACCATAGAAACCTTAATTAGACTCCTCATTAAGACTGTAACCTTTATCAGTGTTCTAGGATGACCCAAGCTTTCACTAAATAAATCTTTGTATAAAAGCTTTTCAAGTGAAGTTGGTGGGAGCTTTACTGTTGACTTCACTAGAACTAAGATTTTTACACTAGCTTTTTAATATTCCATCAGCCTAATTCAACGGTTGTGTGACATAATGATTTTTCTTATCTTCCTCCAGCTATTCTGTCTGTTTCGTAATTACCTACTGCATCTCCAGGCACTGGAAACAAGATCGCACCTCTAATAAATATTGGGAGGTTTGGGGTTTTTCTGAACAGACTACAGAAAGATGTGTAACATGTTAATAGTACTCTGTGATCTCAAAATGCTCTTTTTTAGAAACTGAGTTCACAATTTCCTAAACAGGCTCCACTTAGATCAGTTGGCCTGATCTACTAATCTTGCAAAGAGTGAGTGAGATTGTCTCTATACTGAAGTTTTCATTTTGGTTTTAGTTCGTGCAGGAAGGAAGTTCACTGACCATCTTACTGATGTCAGATATACATTTCCTGCCATCCAAACACAATCATCTTCAAATATTGGATGACAGAAAGACTCATTGACGTCTCATCTTTGTTTCCTTTGCATCCTCTTAACACCTCATTACAGAGGAGCACAACTTCGGTATTTTACCCACCTGCGTCACTCAGATAATCCAATTGTGGGATTTCCTTTCCTCTTTCCACTTAATTTTTTGGAGGTGAGCAACCTATTGCAGGGAAGTTGGGTAGCTCTGGTCTTCTATTAGACCTAGTAAAGAGTCTGTTAGTCTCTTTACCAGACAACAGGGCGGCTTGTCTCTTTCAAAGCTGATAGAAATAGGAATGGTTTGGAGCTAAAAATGCTTTGGGAGATTCCCACCAGCAGCTGGCATGTGGGAAGGCAGTGCGGGGAGTGGGGGGCAGAGGGGAGGATTGCGCCTGGAGCTCTGCTTTTGTAAGAATGCCTGGTAGATAATATAAAATAGGCTAAGGCCATCCAGATGGGAACTGCATGCTACCTGATACCTTTGTCAACAGCTTTCCCATTTCCCTGGTTGTGATATTTCCTTGATATTTCAGCTATACAACAGAAGGTTAAACCCTAATGGAGATGGTCTCCAAGACTGAAAGAAGGATGGTGTGTATCCTTCTGATCTGCCTGATCATCCATCTCTGCAGCTCAAGTACTGGCTATGCAGAGAAGGCTCTACTAGCACCAACTGGTATGGTAAACCCAGCTTCTGCACTCCACCTTTACCAGTTTTCCTGCTATTTCTCCACATGGAAACTGGGTATTCACATATCTGTATAGAAACTATGGAGTTTTCTCTGACTTCCTGTATGGAGAAATTTTTTCCTGGCTGATTATCTCGGGATTATTGCAAATACTACACATGTGCAAAAAAACCCAAAACTGAATGCTGCTCAAAAGGGAAGAGGTTAATGAAGTAGAAGAAACGTTTTAAAGAATAGAAATCAGCTAAAGAAGAGTAACTTAATTCAGTAACCAATTGCGCAAAGCCAGTTTTAGCCATGAAGAGGTTTGTCAGTTCAGCTTAGAATAAAATTGGGTGAAAGAAACCCCAGCAGTCAAATGGTTTAGGCTTCCAGGGTAAGGAGAGAACTGAGAGACTGAAAGAAAGCAGCACATCTACACACTCCTGGATAGCAGGAAGTAGTCAGAATAGCATTTCTTATTTATCTGCATGCCAGGGCATGATCCTGACTATGGTTTTCAAGGTTTGTGGGAAACAGGTCCTCAGAACTCATTGAAATTAAATTCAAGCTGGCTGTCTAATTTCCTCCCCTGCAAATCTCATTTTATATGAAGCATACAACCACAAAGGGCCAAAAGCAACATCCCTCAGGTAACAGCACTGCATTCAGCATGCTGCATTCTGGGCTCAGAAGTTCACCCGAAGAGTAACTGTGGTTTAAATTGGTAGTACCAACAGGGATCTGACAACAGGCTTTATTATTATTTAAGGCTGTCATTTTAATAGCAATTTCCATAAAACAAAATTTTGTGAGGGGGAAAGTAATGTTTTACATAGGAAAGGGAAACCACTGAATGAAAAGGCTCACTTCCAGTCAACCCTTTCAACTGTAAAAGGACGTCTTAGAAGCTTCAAAGTTCTCTGTTACTGTATATGAATTGGCATAAATCTCTCATCCCAGAAATGAAAATACCAAATGCCACAAGCCACAGAATACTTCCAGTGCATTTCTGATTCCACTGTGACAAAGAAGGACTGGAAATCTCAGGGAGATGAGGGCAGTCTCCTGAGACCCTACTCTGATTTCCCGTAGMAGTTGGAACAGCACAGGTGTAAAATGGCTTCAAAGGAAATGTTTTGTGCAGTAACTCAAAAACTGGTGACTGAAGTATCTCTAAACTGTAGTCCTGTGATGTAGATCRGAATTTACCCAAAGTTCAGAACCAAATTTTATGACTTGTCTTTTTCTATGGACCATCTCATATACACCTTGGCATTCTCTTTCACACTTCAGGGACTGAATACTGCTTTTCTCTTTACACTGCAGTTGGGAATTCTGTTGAGTTACACGTATTTGTCCTATTTCAGTCTGCTAAATGGCCTTCATCTTCTTATGAAGGTCAGGAAGAGGCTTGTTAATAAAATTGCGTTTTTCAAAATATGCTTTTTTATTAGCATTAAATCTTGGAGCAGCTGCTAAGAGGAGACAATCATAAACATTACTGGGCACTTTTAATTATGGTTAAGGACAGTTCCAGGTTATATTATCCTGTCCTTCTCTATATTCAGCACAAGCCTTTCTGGAATAAAACTATAACACTGAGCCCTGTCAATATAGTCTTATCTGAACTTATATGCCAATTGAAGCCAAATCCTGTTTGCTTTCAAAGCCAGGTAAACCTATCAAACTCAATAGAAATATCAAGTAAGTTAAGTGAAGGGAATGTGACACTCACTTTTTCTGGCTTGAAGTGAACAATGCAAAAGACTATAATTTACAGTTTATAAATATTCATGAGGAAAAGCTTAGCTTCTGTGATACTAAAACTTTTTTTTGTTGAATTTTTGCACCAAACTCTGGGGGATTCAGGTAAAGTAAGATTAAAAAACAAAACAAAACAAAAAAACAGCTAAAATGGTGTTATCCGAGATTTATCTATGAGGCAGTATGGGTTATGTTCATGTTCCTTGTGTTTAAAATCTGGTTTGATTTGTGTTTGGACTGCCGAAATGGCAAGCTTGGACTTCAGTTCTACTGACCCAGTTCTCTCATCTGAAAAGCTCCTGCTCCTGTGGAGTGAGAAATATGTGGCAGCGCCAGCCTGTGCTCAGCTCCTTACATGGTTCAAGTCGGCTAGTAATTTTTGTATGCCTTCATTTTCAAGTCGCTTTTGATGTGAATTTTTTTCTGCTTCTCCACCATGTACGTTTATCATGAGACTGAACTAACTTCTCAACACCACCAGTACTTACCTACCACTTCGCAGGCTGTGATTTCTCAAGCACAAAAAACAAACAAAGCTTGGTAGAGTTTTGAAAGTGTGAGCCAGCAGCTAAAAATTAGCAGTTATGCGCCTACCCTGGGCTATGCGAAAGATGAGGAGAGTTAGCTCCTCAGTGGTGGCTCAAATGGATTGCAGGAGGGTGCTCGTGGCCCTGCACCAGCCGTGGGGGCAAGTGCACCATCTGCGGTGGCACCTCATGTCCCATAAGACCCGCCAGCAAGCAAGCGGCTGGACTTTGGCTCTTGGTGCTTCCCACATAGCCAAAATGAGTCCCAGCTCCAGACAGGCCAATGCGCAGCGATTCAGACAGAAAGCTTCAAGCAGCAGGAATTTTAATACGTTAAATTTAAACATTGCTGGCTGTCTCCCATGCCCTCGAGGATCAGCGTTGTGACTTTAAAGATGCCCTATTAGTTCTTGTCCCTACTGACAAAAGCTAACGAGGGGGTTTCTTAGGGGAAAGGATGCAAGAAGGATGGGTCAAAAATGATGCTGAATCATCATGTTGGCCCTATTGCAAAACTCACTGAAGTCAATGGGATCTGTGTACAGCCTTCAGTGTGTGTTCAGTCAGGAAGTGTAAGCATATTTGTGTGCAAGCAGAAGCACAAAAAGATGTGAATAGTCTGCTTGTGTCAGCTTTGCTCTTCCTGAAGATATGTGCATGGGTTTTGCTTTGCCTTTTTTTTTTTTTTTTCCTCTTTTCTTTGAGCAAGGATATATGCCCTAGGGATGTTTAAAAAGAAAAAGAAAAAAGTTTTCTTTTCTGGAATTTTTTGTTATGGTTCATCCTTTTGCTTGTTAGAAAAACCAGTGAAATGTGAAAATTTTCAGCACTCTCATTTCATTTATCTGTGAGCATCCGGACTGCATGCTGAGGTCATTGCTATCTCAGGTGTATTACCTCACCTCAGCCCGTTGCTATGGAGATAGCTCCACACATGTTCAGCACCTTATCTGTGCTGTACATGCATCTTGGAAATTAAGGCTGGATACAAGGGAGCAAACTTTTATTTTAAAAGACACTGATTCCAATTTAAATATTTACAGATATTTCAGATTCTGTACTGGCATCTCAGTCCACCAATACTTGGTGATTTTATGAAAGCACATTTCCTATTTACTTGCCTGATTTTTGTCCCTTCCATCTGTGWGAAAGTGATTTCTGAAGAAAAGGAATGGACAGAATATATCAAAAGTGTAGAGAAAAGAAAGAAACTTTTCTTCTCACCTGTGTCTTTCAGTCTCCTAGGTGTTCTTATGGGTAACTCACAGCTATATACCTGTATAAGCACTCTGTCTAATGCACTACTATATGTAATAATAGATCAAGCCATAGATAGTGTCATGCTCTGCCTTATTTTTTTTTTTTTTTAATTGACTTATTCTCTTAATACTGCATTGGTAATTATCAAATGGCTCTGGCATAGTTCAGATTCATTCAAATTGCATTGCGTCTTTCATTTAAGGTTTTCCAAGACTTTTATACAAGTTAAGACTGAATTAAACTGCTCTTATCTCTCTGAGGGAGTGTACAAGAATTATCACAATGTTCTCTTTCTTCCAGCTGTAGGCTGTAATTGCAGACCCTGTGGTCTAAAACAAATACCATTGGCTTGAAGAAGAGTGGAGCATTTTATCTGCATCTGTGCTGTGCTTCAGTCGTAGATAGCAAAGGTGACAGACTAGAGCATCCAGTGATCCTTGGCTGCCAAATGTCTCCTGGACAGTTATTTGCAGCTGAATTCAAATTAAAGGCAGCTATGAGGGCTGATCTTAAATATCTTGAAGACTGAAGAAAGTCTCACCTCCCTTTCACAAACTTCAAGACTGGGAAAGCCCAAAGGTGGTAAAAAACAGATTTTTTTTTTTCTTTTTTTCCCTGCTCCTTACTTTTTCCATGAGGTAGTACTCCTCCAATCTGGGGATTTAGTGTGGTGGTAAATGTTTTTACTAGAGAAGGACAGGCAAACCATGTCCATAGGAAGGAAACTAAGGGCTTGGCAGAAGCACTTCTGCTGTGGGAGATGTGTGATACTTGTCCGTTACTTACATGCTGTCTCGGTTCTTCTGTTCCCACCCTGTTCCCTGTTGCCACTAAAGTTTTATGCTCTTTATTTTTTCCCTAGAATGGGTTTCAGGAAACCTCAAGCAATGCAGTGAGCAAGACTTACATTTTTAATCTACCTGGTTTTGGATGCACAGTGTGGTAGAAGTGAGAGCAGTCCCCCTGTCATTACCTGCTCTTTTGATTGTGCTGTAAGCTTATAAACTTCTGTTTGGTACGGTGCTCTAGAGGCTTTCTAGCAGCCAACTAATAATTTCTATAATCCTATCTCCCATACTCAAGAATGTGAGCTATATTCTGCTTCCACACTTTCCTCAGAACATAATTATTTCCAGTGAGGCTGGGCAGGTGTAATAGAGAGGCGAATTTCATCCACACAGCTCAACAGACCTTGCGAGATTTGCTTCTGAAGCCTGCATATTGGTGATTGATTATCGGTGGATTTAATAAGTGCAACGAATAGTTTCCTAGTACACCTGCCTGGCCATTCATATAAATAATTGGTCCATTCATATAAGTAATTGGTCCATCCAGATTGGCGGGCTGGCTCAAGCCATGAGCCTGAGATGTTATAAAACCCCATGTAAGGTCAGACTCTTTGATACCATAGCGGGTATAATGGGAGAGTTCTCAGGATTTCTTTCTAACCCTTGCTAGTGATAGACTTATGCTTTGAAGCTGTAGGTTTGATTACCTCCCCCCCCCCCCCCATTCATGTACCTAACGCACACATGCTTTTTGCCTGATTCTTTTAGGTGTAATTGGATAGGAGGGGGGCGTTAAGGATGAAGGGCTAGCAATAACATGGCTTATCTTTGCTTCCTAACATCGGAATCCCAATCTTGCTGTTATTCAAGCATATATTTTATGTTTGCATTTAAAGAACATTATTTTTTTGTCAAGCATTAAAATCCCTTAGAGAAGGAAATGCTGGGGKTTTTTTTATTGTTTTCTCTTTAATTTATCTCTTTTAAGATGTGCAGAAACAGAACTCGTGGTGAGATCCTCACCTGATAGCAACTGACAGTGCTCCATTGGCTTTGAAGAATCTGTGCCAAGTTACACTCAATACGATCAGGTTATCAGGCTCAGTTTGGAAAGAATACCACAAACAAATGATCAGGGAGTGAGTGAGATGTTGGAGTTTGTGATGAGACATAGTGTTGCACCTAATATTTAGCAATGGAATTTGGCTTGGTATTTGGTGTTCTTGCTGAGCATGACATCTGGTATGATGAAAGCTTATACCCACTTTAGAAAGTTTAAGAAATATGTTATCAGATTAATTCTGGGATGCAGAGTTTTGACTGTGATCATAGATGGAAGGCATTGGGACCATGGTTATTGTGGTTATCGTGCKATATGTGACGCTGAAGGTCAATCATCAGCCCCTTCTCCTGCCCCCCCCCAAAAAAAAAAGAGAGAGAAAGAGAAGTCCCTACTCCCAAAATGCTGTTTGTAAAGCTCTTATCTGCAAACATTTGCTATAGACTAAAGTGTCTATTACCAGCACTGTGCATTGATAAGAATTTCTTCTATCAGGAGGCATACTGTTCCTGTAGCGTGTCTCTCACTGCACATATCTTGCAATGAACGAAAATGACAGGCAGCGATGGAGGAGAGAAGCACAGGGACGGAATGGCAGGGGTCTTAGCTATTCAGCTTTTGTTTGGTGACAAAATCCTGCTTGGGAGAAGTCCTCAGGAGTTTGGTCCTAGACCTTGTGGGGACCAGGATGTGATGACTTCTTCCACTGACTTTTGTGTTTATATATGAATATGTAATTCTACCAAATATAGGTGTTTTTTTGTTGAGGATAGGAGTGGGGGGAAGGGGTATGCCCACTATTGCAAGTTTTACTGGTGTTACTAGCAGCAGTGATAGAGACATGGAGCACAAGCAAAAGATGCAATCATCTTTCAACACCTTTGCCCATACAGTTACTTCATAGAACTTTAAGTGATTATATTAAATACCCATTGGAGACTGTCATGCTAAGCTCCTGCTGATGTTATTGCCAGTGTAACTATATTGTCTTAGGAAATAGTGCAAGTCTCCTTTTCTGTGAAAAGTTCTTGCATACACATACACTACTTGCAGAGATCATAGAAAAAAAGTCACATTCGGAACAGACTGGAATGAGAAAGGTACTGAGTTTGCCAGCAGGGATTCGTGAAGCCAATGTATTACTGATTTTTACTGACAAAGACCTTAAAAAGTGACTACTGACCTTGGGAAAATTCACTTTGGATCCCCAAATAGAGCTGAATTCAAAGCTAGTGACTTAGAAGGATTAGGTACTCAACACATTATAATGGTGTGGATGGACATCTGTTATTCTGGTTATGCTGCTTTATAGCTCACTATGTGCTGGCCACTTTCCAGTCATACTAATCTTTCCCCACACAAACTTGTACCTGAAAAAGCTACGTGTAAGAGACAAAATAGAATGAATAAGCTGCTCAAATGTCAAATGTCTTGGAAATGGATCCATCTGATTCAATTTTTATTTCTATGCTTAAAATGTGTCTTATTTACTTATAGAACTATACTGTATTTTTCTTCATTTTTGGCACAGAAAGGAAAATCAAGATCTAAACAAGAGTTTAAGGAAGGTAAAAAAAGCCAACCCTCCCTTCTTTTCCAACACTGTAAATTCCAATTACAGAAGTGTAGGCAGGTCAAGTGCTAGGCCATTTTTTTCCTTCAGCTGTCAGTTTTGCAGTTCTTTGTTTATGCTTATGAGAGATGAAGAATGCATCCATTTTTAAAGATCTTGGTATAAAATACTGGTGTATCAGTTCTGATCCTGTGTTCTTTGCACATCAGAATTTTCAGTGAAGGCATGAGGACAAAGAAGAATTCAAGATCAGGCCCATAGCCAGAAATATGTGAAAACTTAAAAGCCAAGCAGAATAATTGGATCTTTGCTAACAAACTGACAGTAACTGTCATAGATAATCAGATTAACATGGCAGAAAGCCCTGAAAACAGTGACAAAGTAATATTCATTTCTTACCCACAGGAAGCCTAGAATTTAACAAGCCAAAGAACAGGGTAGCTGTGCATAATGTCATTATCAAAGCCAACGAGATGTTCGCTGTCACACCTCTATCTGTTTTTTAAACGTTTTGAAGAAATTGAGCATCTAAAAGTGCTTTCCAGAAGAACCTAATTATTTATCCGCAGCACCCATGCACCCAAGSTATATGCTTCGTGTAATTCTGGTTTCCACCCTTTAAGTCCACTTCTGTTGGCTCAGTCACTCCTCTCATTTTGCAAAGGAGCTTGTGCGCTCTGGTCACAACCAAAGCTAGACCATAATGAAAGGTGATATCTGAACCTGTTCTCGGAGTTACAAATTCCAAAATAATATTTGAAAAAGCAGCAAGTGTTTGTTCATTATTTTTAGCAGGGCAGAATGTGTAGGAAAGGCGTTCTCCCAGAGCTGCTGCCTGCTGATAAGATATGTATGCAAAAGACACGCACGACTCATTTGATTGGGCCTTGCACAGTCAAAATTAAGATATGCCAGGAAAGAAGAAAAGGATGAAAAGGTGGCAAAAAGACAAAYGTAAGCCTATTTTCAAATCTTTCCCCTTTAGATATTATATATAGTGATAACCAAATCCTAATTTTCAAAATATGTATTTGGGGGCTATTAATGTGTGAAGAGGCTTCTTTTTAAGCCTGGGCTCTGTTGGAACCTGCGTTCAATTTCTTCAAACTGCCGTTGTTGTTTTAGGCAAATCACTTTAATCTTGCCCTGCCTCAAATCTCTATGGTGTAGCACAGATTAAGTTTACTGCAGATATCAAAATTATCAGTGGCACAAACCCTCCAGGAAAAGTTTCCTTTGATCTTGCAGTAAGACAAGCCATACTGAAGCTAATGAGACTGAACAAGCAGGATAAGTGCTGCTGTGGGTATAAAAAGCTACCAGAGAGGTTGGAAGGAGACTCATTTTTTTTGTGTGCATGTAGATTGCATTTTTGCGGGGAGGGAAGATGGAATTCCAAGTGGATCCAGCTTTGGGTCTTTATGAAATTTCAGTACATTTTTGTCAGGCTGCTTACATATGCATCATTCTTCCTCTGCGTTCCTTGAGAGTATATAAGCCATCCTCCTCCAGTGACCCAGCAACGAGTAATTACCTCTCCTACACACTGTTTAATCATGATGGTATTTTACATGGCACAGCTGTGTTGCACTTGCTGCTGCTGAAATTAAATATGCCTTATGGCTTTCACCTTAAAAAAGGGCTGATCCTGCAAGGTGCAGCATGCCCTCCCCACTGAGAAGTGCCGGCTGGCATGCTGAAAGATGCTTCCTATTTCAGCTGTGTGTTATTGGGCCAGATCCAAAAATTCATGGTTGAAGCCTGTGGCCTGTGCCAGGCAGGAGGTCAGAGAAGGGGATCAGAATGCCTCTAAGATGATAAATCTGCACAGTCCAAGCGCGGAGATGTTCAGCATTGTACAGACTGAATCAGGACTCCCTTTTAGCAAAGCATTTATTTTGCTAACTCTCTATTGTTGATCTCTCTCCATGATTTTGATAGAGGTTTGTTAAGTACTGCTTCTCTTCCTTTTGCCATGCTTTATTTGTATTTTGTGTGAGCGCTGTAGGAAAGACACTAAGCGTATGACCATATACATTCATGCAGGTTTAGCAAACTGTTCAAACACAATCCCTGAGACAAGCGACCTTGTGATATAATTTTTTGTTTTCTCGTATGCAGTTACCTTAATTCATTGGGAGATCCTTTGCTAGTCATCAATAGAATCACAGAACCATGGAATAACCAAGGCTGGAAGGGACCTCTGCAGGTCATTTGGTCCAACCGTCCACTCAAAGCAGGAAATAATGACCTTTTGTAGAAGTAATGAGCTTTTGGTTAAACAACAGAAATGGGACTATGAAGATCTACATTAACTTTTCTACTCTGCCTTAGACTTCTTTGAATAGTCTTGGTCATAATGTTTATAGTAAAACGTTTAAAGATACTTTGTTGTCTAGGTCCTTTTGAAAGCAACTGAGCTAGAAAATGGTCTTTATTTGTATATGTACTGCTTTCTTCATCTAACTCTTCCTTTTGCCACCCTTAGTCTTACTAGTTTTTTTGATAAGCAGATTCCTTTAGGGAAAGGACTACTTTTTGCTCTGTACAACATCTAGTGCAATGGAATCCTGATCTTGGTTATACTATAATAACAATATTTGTCAAAAGAAGATGACACCACCACCTGTGAACAGGTRTTTCACAGGGATGCTAGATACTAATTTTCTACAACAGGACTGTAGTACAGGATGTCCAATCTCAAACAGGAAATGTTCTTTCTTGAAGCAATGGACTTTGATAAATGAGTTAAAACCATCTTTTGCAAAAGAAAGAAAATGAATATTAACCATTGGAGTTACTACTGACCCTGGAGTGCATCTTGTAGAAAGAAGTGTATGTATTTTGTTTGCTTCAATAATAGTCATATTTGCCTCAATCCTAGATTTTTGTATACTACAAAAGTGGTCTGCTCTTAGCTGCTAGTTTGCTACCTGTCAGTAATTCATTACTGTGTCATGGTTGTGTTATGTACAAAAGCATTGTACATGTATATACCATATTAGATACTATCTATGTTGAATACTTAAGTGAAAAATATGCAGCAAGGCAACTACAGACATATTGTCAGGGTGAGTTATAGCTACCTTTAAACTTGTGTAGTTTCAAACAAACTCTTTTAATAAGCAAGCTCCTGTAATTGCAGTTTTTGTCAGCTACTGATCTTGTTCCTTTGCAAATCAGAGATCCTCTAGGAATCGCTCTTTGGACCACAGGTCTTTTGTTCTAGGCTTGTCTTTTCTGCTGGAGAGTAGAGAGAGTAGAGTTTGTGTATGATGGTCCCAAACTACAGTCAAGAAGTCATAGGATTGGTGCTGATTGATGCCCTATGTACTGTGAAGTACATTCCAAACTCAGCAGAAATGGAGATATCTGGGAGAGGTGGGGTCGCCCTCATATCCAGAAGTTCAGCTGGACCACTTCTTATGTTTATATGTCTTATATATTAACATAAAGGTTTACAGAATAGATTGTTAATGCCAAAGGGTTTGAGGATGACCTTTTAAGCAACCCTAGTCATCAGTGCAGGATGAAGACCTACAATCAAGGACTATGAATTATTTTGGCTATTTTAACTAGTGTGGATTGTTGGTATAATATGCCAAGAGTTGTATGTGGGCTTTCATTTTGGTATAGTTTTATTTCTGTTCTCTGAAAATTACTTCTGCTTTGGACTAGTGTGTAGCACACAGGTCACTATGTGAACTAGCTAGGGTTAGACCTTTTAAGGCCATGCCTACAGCAGGAAAAAAATATATTTTTAACTTCCTAATTAAAAAAAACCCACACATGATAAATTCCTAGGGAGAATAGGATAAGCTGGAATATCATCTCACGGTGGATGTCAAAGATGAATGATGAGGGAAGGTTTATGATCTCACACACAGGTAAATCCTTGCCTAAATTACATTCAAACTAGGGGCATTATACTTGCTGACAAATTCATATGGAATCTACTCCTGAGGTTCACATTTTCAGTTTTGGGGAGATTTTAACATGCATGCAGTTTGAGGACTTAAACGGATGAACTCGTAATGGGTGCTGTTCAAACACAAATACTGAGAGGGRTTCTGCCTCGGAGATCTGCCTGGGCAAAGATAAAGCCAGGCTGCCTCATCAGCAGGATTCCAGCTGTGTGTGGCTGAAGACGGAGTGATGCAGTGATATGAGCTGACAGGATTGAGCAGATATGCAGCATAGCTAAACTACTGGATGCAGTGGGAGAGTAGTATATGCTCCCAACACAAACATCTATTTCCAGAAAATCTTATTGGCAGCAGGGGAGGCTACCAAAATATAAAAAATGCAGAAGTAAGGAATACAAAGAGCCAGTATGTGAGTGTGATTTTTTTTTTTTATTATTATTATTTTTAATTTTAGATACAAAGTCTTAGCACAATGCTTCATCTGCCTGCTTACATACACAGCTGTGTGCGTGTGCCTCAAATTTGGCATCATCTCTTGGTACACTCCTATGTATAGTTCTAATGAAGGAGCAAAAGGCTAGCTCAATTCCAATGAGACTTTCAGTGAAAAAGTTTGATGGGTGCAAAATGGAATTCCCAGTTGTCGAGGAGGGGAATGCTGGAAGAGTGGGTATCCTAAGGACCTGAGCATTCAGCTGGGATATACAAACCTTAGGTCCCTTGCTTGTTTCAGGAGGCTGCCGCCTTCCAAGCAAATGCCCTAAATTATTGATGGTTTCAGGATGGCACTCTCTTAGTCTTTCAGGTTGGAGCTGCCACAATCCATATACATAATATGCCTTGCATCAAAGCAAGAGGGACTGATTTTGTAGCCAAGCCTTGTAGTGAAGGCACTCGACTGGGATATTGTGAACAGAAGAACCTGAACCCTAATTTCCCACCACTCATCCCTATTCTTTTGACTATAAGCTCAGTTTCTCTTACGCCCAGTCAGTACTTACATACACAAAAAATAATGATTCCAGCAGATGAAACAGAGAGAACTATACCAAAATACCACGTTTATCTGCAGTTAAAGCTAGGCAGAGCAGGAACCTGTCAAGCAGGAATGTCTTACCTCTCCATCTCCTTCCTTTTCTTTTATTCTGACTTTCTCTTCTCTCCCTGCTCCCCTTTTCTGCCCTTCCTCTCACCCTGCGTTTGTGTCTTCCATGGAAGACGTTGCAAGTTCTGCTTAATTTCAGTGAGGAACAGGGAAAAAATTATAATCCCAATTCCTTTCTTTGACATGAAAAAACCATTTCCTATCACTTCTATTCATATTCAGGTTAGACAGGCAAAAAATAAACAACCTCCATTTTTAGAAGGCAAAATAGATTGTAATTGGTACTCCCACAAGATGCAGTAGTCTTTAAATGCTGCCATCAGTACTGAGAAGGGTGAGAAATTCTTTCCCAAAATTTGTGGGGGAAAGAATCTAAAGAAATAATTCTTGGTGTGATTCTTATGAAAATATTCACCAATTTCACTAAGTGGAGAAAAAACATCATAGGAAAAAAGAAAGCACAGGAGAAAGAAAAACCTTTTAGAAAGGAAGACATTATTATGCCTTTTAGCAGTGTCAGTACTGCCATAATTAAGCTAGTTTAGGGCCTGGTGTTTAGTATGGAGGCAGTGTTTTCTTCATACCCCATCTGATTCTTTATTGATGACTTATTAATGCTTCCACTCACTTTGCAGAGGCAGAAGCAGCCGCACAAAGCCTCAACCAGCAGAGCCTGGGTGAAAAACATGAAACAGGTACTGGGGAACCRTGAACAGAATTGAAGAAATAGTGAATTATTAAATCAGCAAACTTCTAATGCCTTATTTGAAATTGGCTGGCAAGGTTTTGAGAGTTCAGGGATGAAAAATCTGATGGATCATGTTTCTGCAAAGCAGGGGCTTTGGTCACYGTGCTGGCTTTGGATTTGCTCTGCTTCTTCATTCCCACCCTTGTGCTGTAGCCAGGGCTGACCCAGCTGCTCGCCAGGCTTTGCTGTGAACTGGGTCATTTTKCTGGTCTGGGTTACATTTCCCTTTCCTCCCATGGCTTTTCCCTCTCTATGTATCAGGCTGTATTTTCCCAGCTTTTCCTTGGGACAGAGCCGTGCTAGAAAAGCAGCCTTTATTTGCCCTCTTACCAGACTCCCTACCTGTTTTTTCCTGCCCGCAGTCCCACCCTGTGTTGTGCCAGGACCCTCATTTGTGCAGCTGCGCAGAGAACTGAGTGGGAGAAGACTCTGAAGTTAGAAATAACTTTTCTGAGTGATGATGCAATGTGATGTGCGAGTGTTGTGCCTACAGGTTGTGGCCAGGTTTCATCTTCTTATCTGGATGTTTATCACTATTACTGCTGTGGTGCTAATCTATGCTGCAAGAGAAAAGGTCTCCTTATATCCAGTCTCTGCCCTCCCCCAGCTGCCTGACTAATATATTCCTAGAGCTGCCACCCAACTCAAACTACAGAAGCCTTATTCTAAGCTGGTGGAGCCCTTTGCTTGAACTTTACTTTGCAGAAGAATATTAGGGGTGTTTCCAGGCGTGTCTGACTTTACTTTAGGTTTCCCTTACACTGAAACCTCAGGTACATCCAGTAACTGATTATGCAGAGAAGCAACTCATCATTTTTCCCACTACTATGTGACTTAAAGTTTCTCCTCACTGTGGGGAAAGTTTGGTTGCACGAGGGGGTGCCACATGGGGAGGGGAAAGATTAAGAGGGGCCCTTTGGATCTGAGGACTGCAAAAGCAGGAGAAAGGATTGGCAGAGGGCAGCAGAGTCATGGCAGGGTCTTTCTCCATCACATCTTCATCTTAAGGTCTGGGGCCCTACAGATGGTCTCTCCATCCTTGCAGCGTTCTCCACCCTGCAAAAAAAAAAAACACCTCTGACAGCTCCATCTCACCAGCTTACAGAGGAAGGAGCTAGAGACCAGGAAGGAAAGGGGGAAGAATAACATGGGACAGAATCAAAGGCTGTTTGTTTGTTGTACTAACAGTGCTGAAAGACGTGGGATGCCTTCCTCCAAAACCCTGCTGCTCTTTACTCATAGCAGCAATGTTCAAGACCCAGTGACAGATGCTTGTCTCTTCAGCAAAGTAGAAACTGCTCCTCTAGGCAGCCTCCTGCCTCTCCTACCAGGGCTGGCTACCTGTTTTTGAAGCTGATGCCAGAGATTTCTGCACAGTGGATTCTGAGGAGCTTCTGTCTGGAGTAGGTAGACACAAAAGAGTAACAGAGAGAGCCCCTGAAACTGCGGGAGGCAACAAGATCGTGTCTCTCTCCAGGCAACCATGGATGACTAAAGTCCACAGCCCCTTCCTGTCTTGCAGCATGTTCTTAGAAATCCCTCTCCTTCCTCCTGCCTCGCAGTATTGTGGCACAGAGGTTGTGAGAACTACCAGTGTTGTCTGTTTTACTGGGGCATAAAATGCAGCAGCCTAGAACGCAAGACAATCAGGGCTCCTATAGAAACATCAAAATTAGTTTGCAGATGTGTCAGTTCATGCATTTTTTTAACAGGTGTCAGAAAGGGTGACTGCTGTTTCAAAAGGAGTTTAATTGGAATTCCAGTTTGTCTTTTTTTTAATTGTGCAAAAATGCAGCGAGACGGAAAACTGTGAGTGGGAGATTAAATAGGACAGTCTGTCTGTAATAAAATGGAGTTTTCTTAATTAAATCTGTTCAGAAGTTGCTAAAATTTTGTCATTCACTCTTATCTCACCTTTTAGTTTATGGAAAAAGGGAAGAAAGTATGTATGATCATGTAAAATTTATTAATATCATCTTCTGTACATTTATGACAGGTGGATCCTATAGTTGAATTCCTGGAAGAGAAATGATTGAATCATAAGGCATTAAATTAGAACTTTTGCAAGGTTAATTCAAGAATTCTTTGAACACTTAACATATGCATATATATATATATATATATATATATATATAAAAAATCTGAATCCCATTACTAACTTGGGAAATATGCTTGATATTTAACGGCACAAAGCAAGACCAAAAATCAAAGAACATGAACCTAATCCTCTTCTATTATAGCAATATATTCCCTACTGCTTGCGAGGGGAATCCATAGATTTGATTCACCAATTCATCAAGCCCACATGGACTTTAAGGAGACAAATCTGTGATAGTATCCAAATAAATATAGCTAGCCATGGGAATGATGCCTACAATCCACAGTGTGTCTTATTACTTTATCCTTAATGAACAAAGATGTTCTACTTAGTGATATTACAACTTCCTGCYGAAATATGTCTCTACACAGCTTTTAGATGAACCTTCTGATTCAGATGCTTTCCTTCAAAATTTGCTTTCTGCAAAATATTGTCTTGCACTGACTAAAAAAATCATTATTTTGCAGGCCACTTTTTCAGAAACCTGAGATATTTGCTTGAAAGTAAATACAAAATGAATGCAATTACATTTAAGGAAATTTTATTCTTATTTATCTAAATACCTTCTGGGAAAAATTGTAGGATATTTGTCCCTTTATAATTTACCCACTAGTTTGGCGGGCCATCATCTCAATTTTATTTTTCTGTTGTGACATTAACTACAGCAAGATATTCATTAATGACTCATTTGTAGTATGGGAGTATCCATCATGCAGGGTCCTGTGCAAATACGTTCTGAAAACAGTCCTTTTCTTAGGAAGTATAAATAGAGAAGATAAGCATAGAGAAGTACAAAGAAACACATCTCCTTGCAGATATCAATGAGCTAGTTTTAAACCTTTGCTTCTAATCCCGTTTTTCTAGCACCTAGTTTGTATAGCATGTATTTGCTCTCCTCAGCTTCTCACAGAGGGTGTTTGTCAGACAGAATATAAATACATCTGCTAAAATCTGCCAAGATTTCACTCTGAGCACCTGGTTGGCTATGAGAAGTTCCATGCGTTTTGATCTCTGCTSCAAAGATCAGTCACCTGCTCAGGGCACTCTGGTACCTCACAGGAGCTGCTTCTGAAATGCATAACGTTTTGCCACGATTTGGGTCAAAGCCCAAATTACACCACAGATGGGACTGGCCCTTTGGGTTCCCCATCTGATAAGTGCAGTGTTCCAAATGCTAACCATCGCTGATAAATAAGGTGGCACTTCTTTGAATTATTTAGGGGCAAACCCTGAAATCCATCCACAATTCTTTCATGCACAGTTTGACTTTGATGCGATCCTTGCCTGAGTCGGGTTACCAGGTTTTGCTCTTGGGCAGTGGGAGTCTTGCAGATCACTCCTCATGGTTTTATCTGGGCTGTTGTGTACACTCTTCTGTAGAAAGGAACCCCTGAATGCAGGTGAAATTTCCATAGCTCTCACCTGATAAACAGCATGTAATGAGTTGGGTTAATGATACTGCTTTCTTGGGAGCAAATTGGAGGCTTTTGCTGCTGCAGTTGGTAATTAGGGATTTCAGCTGTTCTGTATGGAATGAAGTTGAGCTGACAAAAAGGTAATTACACTACAGTACATTTAAAAAGCAGGTACTGTGTGTATAATTACTGGAGACTTCATGTGTGCGCTTGTGTATGTGTGTGTGTTTTCTTAACTTTATAGTCATCCCCTAACAACAGAACCAGGGACGGCTGGTGCAGGATGCTTGCCAAGAAAAGCAAATTAGAATGGTTATTACAAACTGATGTTTTCCTGTGTTCAAAGCCAAACTTAACATAATGCTAGCTCACTCCTGAGAGAGAGGCAGAGGGAGTGAGGAGCAGAAAGAGAATGGGAGAGCTGAATTTCTGAAAGAAATTAAAGTAGTTTGCCTGTCTCTGCTCCATTATGTTCTGCAACTGTTTTAGCCATTAGTAATAATACAGCAAAACAGTAATACATGAAGAAATCTCAGAAGGTCTTCAATATTTATTTACAGGCGCAGTGGTGTGCTGTGCAGTGGCAGTCTCTATGGAGCAAGGCTAAGCACCAGTAGTCATTATGTTAGTGCTTCATACTGCAAATTCAAATTGTGCAGGCTTGGGTGTCCCCTGCCTGGCATCTATGTCACCTCTTCACGCTGTGCCTCTGCTGCAGGCTTGTTCTGTGGAGGGGACTGGGAAACACCAGCATTTTAGTGATGGATTTTGTTAGTTACAGGAAGCATTCTTGTCTCTATTGTGGCCTTTTGTTTTTGATATTTAACCTATTCCAGTTTTAAGTTTTTGCTGGATCTTGCTTTATCATTTGGTATGTGCTATATGATTTCATCATCTCTGTCACGTCCCTGGCTTCTGCCTAACAGCAACCAGCTTCCCGGCCCTTCCCAGTCTTTCTTTACCTGGACATCCCTGCTCCCGC
Organism: Apteryx rowi; assembly: GCF_003343035.1. NCBI lineage: Eukaryota > Metazoa > Chordata > Aves > Apterygiformes > Apterygidae > Apteryx > Apteryx rowi. Next base: position 658,126 of record NW_020449530.1, on the reverse strand, counting down.
GGCTGAGAGGGGAAATTCCCACTTCCCTGCTCCTTGTTTCCATCCCTTTCTCTTTAAAGGATCATTAAAGGAGCAGGATCATGACAGGAGCTCCTTGCACCTCTCAGGTTACTTACACATAGAGCATTCTCGCCCGTGCAGAGCGGCTGGCACAGCTAAGAGAAAAGGCCATCTGTGTCAGCAAAGACAGTCATTTTGTGTGAAGATTAATTTGAAAGTTCCCCTTGATGGGATTCCTTTGCCGTGGCCCACAGCAATGCAGCAGCAGCCTGACGGTCACCTCCTGGCTCCTGAGACCTCAGGGCAGTGCAGGAAGAGCTAGCGCATCTGACTGCCAGCCGGGCCGGCATGCCGCTTCTCTCCCACTCAGCAGCCAGCATATAGCCTACCTCTTAGCATCAAAATTCCTGGAACAATCAAGTTAGAGATTGGTGTGATGGAGAAATTCATGGCATTTATAAGCAGGGCTTTATATTCATTTTCATGCAGAAGCAGAGCAGGGCCACGTGACCTATGAGATCATGCAAAAAGGTGAGGAGCTCTGGGCCAGGTTTCTTTGCCAAGTGAGATCTTGGACCTGAAGCCACCTCCATGAAGTTTTATATTAGAAAGTTATAAGTTCAGCAAGCTAAACACTGTTGAAGGAGACCAGCCACTGGTAGCAGAGTGTGCCAAGACATTATTCCAGTATTATTGGCTGGACCCCAGACACTGAAAGGCTTGGGGACAGCACCATCTCCCCAGCCAGGAGATCAGGTGCCTTAACTCTGAGCAGCAAGTGGGAATGGAGAAACGCACCCTGCACTGCCGCAGACTCTCAGTGCACACACAGAAATGATCACTGAGTGACTTCATCTCGATTAAAGAGAAAAGTGGYGATAATGCCCTGAGATCGTAATGGGTGCTTCATCCATACCTGGACAGCGCAGATCAGCCTTACAAGACAGCACACAGCAGAACACTTTAGCTTGCAGTGCATAGGAAATGAAATTGTGGTTACCTTTTTCTGTAGATGAGTTGAGGGCATTAGACCTTGGGGATTCCAATTTGTATTGTTCATCCTCTTTTATCATATAGGTAGTTTTTTAGACGTAAAGGTGAAATAGAGGTGTCTTCAAAGACACCTCACCTGACCAAATGTGAAGAAATTCCAAGAGGAATTAAACTTCTCAAGTGTGTGTTTAGGATGAAATTTTCATTTCAAATATGAGCACAGAATGGAGATGTCAACATTCCACTTTTGTATCTGAAAAGCTATTAAAGATTTTTTCCCATGTATGCAGAGAGGACAAATACTAGTATGAGTTTCTGTATGGCCTTTTAAGGGAATTTCTTTCCATGTACAGTACACACTTACTGATAAAATAATGGATTAATGAAATGCTTACTTGGCAATATTCATCAACATTCCCAAAGAAGTTAAAAGGCAGCATTGAAATTTTATAGCATCAAAGAAAATAATAGTGAGTGGGCATACTGCAACCTAAAAATATGAAAAATGTTTTTATGATTTAAATACAAAGGTAAAATAAAATCCTTTTGCATTTAGCCCAGTACACCATGAAGAGGTGAATATAATAAGCTGTTGTTGATACATAAACCTCTCTCAGGGAGAGTAATTTCCAACTAAGGAAAAATGCTGCTCTATCACTAGCAAAAACAAGAGGAACAGTGAATGTAAATGAGGTCATCTTTTTACTGAAGGTCCCAGTTGTCAGATCCTGTAGTCGTAGCTGAGACTCGGACTGAGAATATTTTGCCTGGGCAAGGACCACAGACCTGCTTTCCGAGAAGGTGGGGAAGTCTGCTCATGCTTTATGTCCTAAATTAGTAGGCTAGCTCCTCCTGCCATTATAAAATGATTTTTAAACTAATTTCTAAGGTTTGGGGGCAGGCAGGTTTGCACCACCACTTGAAAAGCCTCAGTTTCTGTCATCATCTTCTCTCTAACCCCCTTAGTAACAAAARAAGAAACTGGAGGTTTTTATAACTGGCACTAATAACCTACTCTCAGTTATATTTCCTTGGTTACAAAGCAGTTACATAGTAACATGGCTTTTTTGACATAGAAAGTCCTTTGTGTACTAGTCTGCATTGTCTCTAAYGTTGAATCCAATTTGCATGTGCTCAGATACAAAATTGTCCAAAAGCGAGACAACTGAAAATTGGATTCTTAGTGGAGCAAAATGCTTGCACCAGGATAACTAAGATTATATCAGCAGTTATCACTGTATATTTTACATCTCAGAAATGGAGGCACCAGTAATGGTAAAACAGGAATGCAGTTCTGCATTACACAGTGTAGGGTTCATGAAGATGCAGTTTTCTCTATCAGGCACAATTATCTGAAAACCATCCAAAATCTTAAGTGCACTATAACACGATGCTTCCTATGGCATCCTGACAGTCCTGTTGTTGTCTGCTCAGAGTAGCATTGTTGAGAGGATAGGGAACTCTTTAATTAGACAGGAGGAAACAAGGCGGTGCTGAAGAAATTCCTCGAAATCAATAGGTTCTGGGAAAAATATTGCCATGAGATCTGTCATTTCAGGGTCTCTGCAGACTCGGGTAGCTGCCACTGCATTGATTATTCTCTAGTTATGTTCTCAACTGTTTCCTGTTCATGAAGGATTACAAAGCATTTTTTTTCTCTTTTTAGCAAAAGCCTAGCTTCTAATGCATGTATATAACTGTAGCTGTCAGTGTGATATGTCCAGAGCCATAATGCCTTGCCATAGTCCTTCAGCAGATTCAGTTTCAAAGTATTTAGGGAAATAGAGGCACAGAATTCAAAACAGTTGTCGTAATGAACACTAACCAAGATCCCCTTGGTTTTATGCTTTGCCTTCTTGTTTGCTACCACAATGTAACCGGAGCCTCTGAGCCCCTAGTGTTTTAGCTCCTGCTTGAAGCCTCTTTGTAAAAGTACAGCTAATTGCACGGTATTCAGGGACCTGGAGAAACCTGCCCAGATCTGGCCATTACAGCAGAGGCGCGAGGGATGGGGCTCCCTTTGGGCCATTTCCCCCTGCTGGTGACAACTCAGTGTGGGAAGGATGGTGGCCTTGCCAATGAGCGGTGTGAAGGGCAGTGGCTGCCGTGACGCATGGCAAAGTTGCCCTGTGCCTAGGAACGGGGCATCTCCAGGCTCTGCCTCCACATTAAGTGGATGGGCCTGGGGAAAAGCTAAAACTGAAACATCTGCTTGATCATGCTTGCATCAGTGTGCCAGCCCCTTCCTTGCACTGAGACCGCTGAAGTAGCAGGGCTCGGTGCAGCTTTGCAGATCCTGACCTTGTGGAAAGTGTGAGGAGATGCTTCGGGCTGCCCCAGGCTCACATCATGCACTGGCCACATCTGTGATGTTCCTGTTGCTACTTGTGCCTGAATGCAAAGGTTTCACTTTCCCGTAAGCAAGTGCTGATTTTCTCCAGTGAAGCTGATTCCAGTAACTTTCCCATGGCTTGTTCTATGTGGACACTCGCGCAGTCTGAGGAGGTCACGAGAAGATCAAATTAGCTTTTCCTGCTCCTTATTWTAGAAGTACCTCCAGCCAAGCAGCCTCAAATCTCTCCTGTGAGTAAGACAGCATTTATTTTTAACATTTGTATAAAGGAATAAGGATTCCTTACCAAAGGCAGTGTAGAAAGAGGCAACTTCCACTCCCCAGTAAGAGTTGGTGTGTGGTTTAATCAAACTGGTCCTTGCTAATTCTGAATTTCTCCAGGGAGGGATTTTCACCCTTCAGCAAGGTGTAATAAGAGAACATTGCACAAAAGAAACTTTCTTTTCTTAGTATCTGTAGCTCTACCTGTGCTTCTTTCTGCTCTCTGTGGGTGATTTTAGGTTCATTTCTATCAGATGTCCCCTTTAAGGTTATATGGTTCCTTTGCTATAAACAAATGCAATTTTGCCAATAATTTTACCTCTGGACTAGCAAAACCCAGCTTCTGTTGGATCCTATAATGACATCCAGCTGCCTGGTCTTATGACTCTTCAGGCTGTTTCCCAGCTGTGGTTTTTATATCTCTTCAAAATAGCTGCTACAGATTTGGAAAAGACTCAGAAAAAAGGTATGAGAATGATACAAGGCTTGGAGAACATGCCTTACACTGGGAGATTAAAGAAGCTCAGTCTACTTAGTTTATCCATGGGAAGGCGAGGAGTCAGTTTGATTACGGTCTAGAAGTAACCAACATGGGAAAGAGATTTCTGATACATACATAGTATTTTGATCTCCATAGTTTTTATTCTGTTAGATCAGAGGATTTGATACTGAATTTAATATGAAAAAAGAATTTACAGTATAGGTAATTAATCTTTACAGCAACTTACTCAGGGAAGTGGTGGATTCTTCATTATTTGTAAGTCTTTAATTCAATAATACCTATCTCTTTTATGCACTCTTTTTCTTTAATAAATTATAAGGCAAAGAAAGGCTAATGCAGGTGATACCAAGACTGGGAATCTGTGTTAAAGATGTTGTAGGCTTGACATAGAGAAACTGGTTGATGTTCTTTAAGCTGAGTTACATGAAAAGTCAGAATAGATGATCATAATGATGCCTTTTGTGTTAAAACAAGGAATCTGAAAATATCTTGGGATGATCAGCTACTAAAATGGGCTGTTATGAATAAAGGGATGCTACTAAGCAAAGAAATGTGTGGTCAACATGAACAGTAGGAGAGGAACAACCAAATCAAGGATTTTCCTCAGGAGATTTATCTCAGTCTGGCTTCCTTTAGTCTTAGCAAATCTTGTCAATTTGAATTGCTGGTAGTGTTGAACTGATAATGGACAATTATGTTTTATTGGCTCAGTTAACATATGATAGTTCTGCAGAACTGAAACTCAAAGGCTGATGCTGGATATCCTGACAGTGAGTGGTAGGTTAGCCTGGTGATTCTGCAGAGATTGATTAAGCAATGAGTCTTGACAAGGCTTGCAACATTGCTGCTAAATAATCGGACCTCTGGGAACTTTTAAGATTACCAGCACAAGCCTTTGATTCCGTTGGGTGTATTTATCATATGGGATCCTCACCGTAGAGTGGCTATTAATACACGGTTGTTTGTGTTAGAAATATTTTGCTATTACTGATCAGGTTCCTTGAAAGATTCATGCGGTCTGTTTGACTTGCTATGAGAAAAACCAGTAAAGCCACACTGCTGCCTTTAAGCGTGTGCTCATTGTACTGTATTATTGCTCCTTGTCTGCTTCCAGATACACATAAAGGTACCTGGGCTGCAAATCTCCTCAGTTTTACACTGGTAAGGGTAGGACAGAAAATCTGGATCCCCCAGGAGAGCTCTTAGGGATCAGTAGCCTGGCACTGGTAAATCATCTCCCTATAAACTGGTTAGCAGGTGGGAGAAGCTCTCCTGCAAACAAACTCAATGAATGGATATGCCCAATCAGAGGCAGCTGGTTTTCCTTGCTCTGCCAGAGACAAGAGGTTTCTAGGACTTCATCATGCAAGTCGTTTTTACAAATTCACTCTGTTTCTTGCATGGCAGAAAAATAAGAAAACAGTCTTCTCTAAGGACATCAGGAGGCTGAGGCTTTCCAGCAACACACTGCAGCCTCTACTCATGAGAGTGGGACAGAAATGGCGCCATGCTATATGAGCTGGTGCTCATATATTTGTCACCCACGTGGCAGCTTTACCACTCATGGCATCCCTGCCTGTCTCTGCCTGTGTATCATCTGGTCTATCTTATGATTGTCTGAAGGAAGATCAAGCCCAACAGCATTCCTGAAAAGTTCATGTACTGCTAGGATACAGTTTCTCTGCTTATTTTTAAACCTTTCTAGAAGATARGAAAATAGTTGATTTAAAACTGCCAGCCCTCATATAGGAAGTGGGGTTGATTCCACATGGCATGAGGAAAGTTCCTGGCAGGGATTTATTAGCTGAAGCACAGGATCGAGTTCACAGTGGCTTTGTGGCTCTTGGATCAAGCTAGCAACACCCAGGCAGACCTGGACAAATCAGTTTCCCATCTGTCTGCAAAAGCTCTGTGGGGGTACCCTGAGGGACTCGAGCTCTTTCAATTAAAAAATAATAATAATTGTGATTAGCAATTAGCCCTTTATTTTAGTAGGCTTCAGCTTCAGTTAAAGGCACTAAAGGCATGCTTGCGTGCGGTACCTGGGAGATACCTGAGATAGCTGTGAATAAACTGCTTCTCGGCAGCACTAATCAGGCTCAGCAAAGTGCTGCTCTGACCTGGCTGTACGGCTTTGTTCCCCAAGGCCATTTGGTCAGAGCAAGTGTAGGCAGGCATTACATGGCCCTGCTTTGCACTGTATTGTGTAGATAGTCCCTGGATTACAGGGCAGGAGGTAAAAAGCCCTATATAAGTACTCCTCATTCATACAAATAATGCTATTGTCATCACTGAAATAATTTGTGTGGAGTAAGACTAGACTTTTTTTCCTAATTTAGGTTTTTTGTTTAGCTCCTGTAGGACAGTTTCTGGAGTATACGTTGAGGGGAGTGAACAGGACAGCAGACAGAGGTCTGAATTTTCTAAAAGCTTGAATGTATTCTGAGCCTGACATATGTCAACTTTGCATACTTGGTCTGCCTGGACCCTCCCTGAGTGGATCAGGCACTACATGAAGGCTCAAACCTTTTGCTTGTGTAAACACAGCTTTTTGCACATGAAAGGGTAAATCTAGGAGTCAACATTGAAAATATTGCTCGTGTTATACACAGACTTTTTAGAGAAAATGTCCACAGGCAAGAAACTGAGAAGAGAACTGAGAAGAATGATTGTAGAATATGGACTCTATTGGAGCAAGACGACTAGCTTAAATCTTACCCAAAAGATTGGAATTTAGCAACTTTTCAGTCACCGCTGCTTTGACTGAGTTCAAGGTGGTTTTACTAGGAGGAGGTAAGGGGATGTTAAAGGTGGATTATGTACACCTGAAAGCATAATAGACCACTAGTTCAGTACCTTCAGTTTTTATAGTACCTTCTTTATGAGAGCAGTCTTTCCTAAGCCAGTTAAAGTGTATCTACTGAATAATGATGCAGTGAGCAACTATTGCTTTCTTGCTCTAGCATCTGTCAGATTAAATAACTTCTGCATCAGTCATTCTGCATAGTGCAAAATGTCGTTTTAATAGAGCAGTGACATGGGATCAATAGTGCCTGCTTTGAAAATTAACTATATTTTTCTTGTACTGCTTGCTGGATCTTGAGGAGATGACAAAGAAAGCAGAGAATATTCAGAAGAATAAAAAATATGAATCACAATGTATTTCAGCAGTAGTATCGAAGCATTCAGTGTTAAGGTTTTGCTGTCCTGAGACAGTATCCTAGTCCTCTGGACTGTCTTAAGCCTCTCTAAATGAAGCATTTAAATGTTTGTTAGACAAAAACACGCACACACGCACACGCACGCATAGACACACTCACACAGAGGTTTCCATGAAGCCACGTAGTGATGTGAAACTGTCTCAAGTAACTGTCCAACAAAGGTAATCAAAGTATAGACCTTGGTCATGGCGGAGCCTAATTGTATTCTGTATTTTTAAGGACACTGTGGAGTTGTCTTCTAAGGAGATGATGTTCAATAAAGTTGGTATCTTATATAAACATAAGGTGTGGGACATTGTCCAAATGTACTCAGACTTTCAGAGAATTAAGCTCAAAAAGTCCTATGTGAATCCAAATTTAGATAGTGATATGAATTTTGCAATGCGTGCCCTCTTGTTTTCCTTGGTCACTCCAACCCATGTCATCAACGTTTTGGCCTTTCAGCTAATATTATATTAGGTCGTAAGGGCTGTGCTGGGACCATTTATTTAAATTATATAGAAAACTGAGAAATAATTGTTGCTGGTCAACAGAACAGGCATTATTCTGGCATAGCATCACATGCTGAATCTAATTYCAATTAGAAGGCACTCAAAAATCGTATTTATGCATCTCAGTGAAATAGGTCCAGTGAGTTCACAAATCAACTGGTTGTTACACAAACAGTAAAAAGATTTTTAGATATCTACCCCATTGCCACCATCACCGCAGAAATAGTGAGTACTTATGGTCTCCCATCTTTTCATAATTTGATTCCACAACTCTGTATCTCACCTACCTTAAGCTAGAACTACCAATAAGATTAATTTCTGGGCTGAATGACTTAATGAGGAAAATGTGGGGGAGGATAACTTAGAAACTGTACAGAGGTTATAGAAATATGGTGCTTAAAAAAACATATACTTCCCCTAAATTGCTCTAAATTTATAGCTCTGAAGGTTAAAGAGAACTGAAAGAAGACCTGAAGCTCAGGGGAAGGGAGATGCAAGAAGCAGACAAGTGGCACAGGTACAGAGAAAAGAACTTGCAGGAGAAAGGAGTGAATTACTATTATTAAAGCAAAGCATGTCTTATTTTTCATTAATTTTGTACTTTACACAAGGTATGCTGCAGATTTTTTTTATTGATCTGACAATATATCCTTAAAACCCTTTAAATTTCAGTAGTCTTTATCTTTTTATTGCTGACAATGAGCATTGTTCAGTTTCAGATACGACAGTGTGTGTGTGCGTTTCAACCTATGATACTATTTCAAAATGATGCTTCTTCCTGTCATGTCGTTCTCATCAGAGCCCCTAGCCTCCATTTGCAGCAGCAGCAAATCATGAAAAAAAGGCATTAGTGGTTTATGCCTACAAACACAATAGTAAAGTCTAGAGCAATGTTACCATTTGTTTGTGAAAATTACTAAATACTTCTGGTTGTAGCAACAACTATACGTAGAATTTCAGGAAGGCAAATCATTAACAGCTATATACATCTGATCATCTGAGAAGTGGTACTAATTACTGGAAAGTTAAGAGAGAACTTGTGCTCAAATTTAGTCYGTTTAAAATACCCTACTGTTCTGAGGCCATACTTTGCATTTCCTTTGTGAGTATTATTTAGAAGGAATAAGATATTCCTGTTCAAACCAATGCCATGAAAGTGAAAAAAATTTCCCAATACTTATCAGCCTCACTATTGCATCTTGTTACTAATCTCCACTACTGACACCCCTCACAAAGACTCTGTGAGTACTTATTAGCAATGGTTAATGACCTTTGCTGCCACTTATATATAAATATGTATATTTACAGTAATCTATCCATGATGCATGTTAGGAAACTGAGTTGTGTCACTAAGGTACTTATGAACTTAACAGGTGTAGGACCTCAGTTTTGTTTCTGAGGACATTTGCATGTCCTCAGTTGATTTCTGGTTTCATCTCCCTACGTGAGCACACCAAAAGTCAGACTAGGTAAGTTAATACATTTCCCRTTTGAAGAAGTAGGACTCCCTTTCAATCCTGTATGTCACTTTACAAAGGCATTGCATTGTTTTGGTGTCAGGTTTGTTGCTTCAGTTTGGCTAAGGGACTGAAAATATGGATATTCCTCTGAAATCAATTGAGAGTCCGAGATCTTGAAGTGCTGATTCTGAGTAAAAACACTTTCGGGTATGCCTTTCTTTCACTGAAGATGTCTATCATTCTGGCACTGTATTTATGTAGGCTTTGCATTCAAAATAGGACTGAACTGCAATTGAGCACAGTATCAGAACTTTTTTGAACTTTGTATTTGTTGTGAGAGCCTTAGCGGAAGGTTTGTTTTGGTTGTTTGGATTTTCTGTGTGGATTTTCTCTCCTCTGCAGAGGAATGAAAGTAGAATTAATGGCTGAAAAATACCTGAGSAAACAGAGAGAAGGGAATACACACAGCCTTCAAACTAAGCCCTTCCCTCAATCAGAAACCCAATTCTAATTCCAGAAAAGGATGTCTGAAAAGCTTCTTATGTTATTTCTGTGCTCATCATTGCTCTCAACATGTCAGTGGAATGAAAGCCTCTATAGAAATGTAAGATCATTATATCACTCTTGTTTTCCTCTGTACAGAGTGAAAAAGGGGTCATGGGGAATGATGCTAAAGAAAATGACTGGAGAAAGGTGACTAAAGCATAGATATGTGACTTCTAATGAACATTTTGACAGATCAGATTGGAAACAAGATATCAAATATTTCTTTGCTCTGACTGAAATCACTGCTGCTTGCAGCATCACAATTAGGAACATAGAAATGGCAGACTAGTGGACCACGTGGCCTTGTTTTCCTTGATCTTGTTTAACAATGCAGTAATAAAACATATTTAAAACAAAAATCAAGAGTAGGGCAGATGCTGTTTTTTTTTTTTCTTTTTTTTCCCCCAATTTTYAGTGGTTTTATATGGCTTTGACTTCACTGAGATCCCTGGAGTCACATCTGTGTCTTGCTAACATCAGCTCCGAGTGCGGCTGGGTGAGCTGACAGCAGGGGCTGCCAGTACGAGACGTTGCCCCCTTGTCAGCAGCTCACTGGAGCTGTGACCTTGGACTAGCTCCTCGCTCTCCCTGTGCCAGTTTTCCCAGTTGTAAAAACGAGAGCAGAGTAATGCAGAATTACCTTACAAGGCTATTGGGGGTCCTAATGAATATTCACAGAACACTTTGAGACCCTTGAATGAAAGAAGCTATAAAAATGCAAGATGTTATTATTTATTTATTAAGGTCTTCTGGGTTTGGGCCAACAGCATGAATTGTTGACATTTAATTATTGAAACAGTATGCCTATCAGACCCCTTGTGGTAGGAAGAGATAAATAATGCAGAAGACTTCAGAAAACCTGGTCAATGCCCTCTCGAGATCTGAAGCAAATATACCAGACACGTAGCTCAAGCCTAAAAAGACCTGAATAATTAAACCAAGGAATGAGATCAGTTGTTCTGAATGCTCTTTATAGCTCTTGCACAATGTTCTACAAGTTATTTATTATTAGTTCATTGCTTACAAGAAACCTTTTCTAAACAAATACCCTTGACTTGCCTATAATGGCCTCCTTATTGTGTGAGTGTATTAAGGACTGGTGAAAATGTATGAGCATTTTAAGTGATTTGAGCACTTACAATGTTTCTTCTCAATATCTTGAAGCTTTAAGGGTTTTTAAAAAATCTTATCGTAGAACCAATTAATATTTTTAAATATGCAATCAATCATCTTGATATGAAAAGAAAAAAGGATTTAGATGCTCAGAATGCTTTTGAAGAAGCTGCTTAAAAAGAAGAAAAAGTCCATGCAGTCACATTAATTATACAGTGTACTTTAGATAATGTTTTTCATCCAAGCATCTCAAAGTTTTTACAGCTGTTGAGGCTTAATGTCAGTGCAAGGCAGAGTACATAATTTACAGTGCTGATGGATAAACTGAGTCAATGATGTGTTAAAAGATAGCTTGTGGCAAGGTCTTGGGTGCCCAGCCAGGAACACAACAAAGAAATTCTGTTCCTCCTCTGCAGGGCACACCTCTTCCTCTCCAAACTGTAGCTAGGTAGTAACAGTGACGTTATCATTCACAAGAGGGCTACTAGAGGGGGGGACCTACTTCAGGAAACCAGCAAATACGACACCTTTTGCGCTGTGTTCTCATTTGCTCACTCAGTTTAACATCTAAATTTTGGTGGTAGAAAAGTTAATAAATAGGTGTTAATTGGCTGATTTAGTCGGTCACTATTTATCTGATTCTGTGCTGCAGTCCAAATAAATTTTGGACTAGAACTTCTCAATTTCCTTGATAATGCAGTGATGCGTGGGCATGGTGCTCAATGAAGCCACTGACTCTATAGAACACAATAGGGTTTTAGCACCGATTTGAACAGAGATGAGGTTTTGCCAGCTGTCTGTCAAGACATTAATCCAGGAATTTGGTCACTGGAAGAGATTAAAGAAAGAGATTAAATTGTTATATTCTACCTGTCTTTTCAAGCAGAAATAGTATTTCTCTTCATTTTCCAGGTCTGTGTCAATTATATTGCAGCTGACCATACCGAAGGAACAATGCTCCCCGCAGAATCGTGCAAAGTGCAATTCCCCATCCACTGATTAACCAGCATCGTCTCCATAGCACCTCACCTCCTTCAGGCTGTCTCTTGTTAAAGTACTGCCTGTGTCTGACCCTGCCTCACTTATCAGATATGACAAGCTCACAGCCTTAGGTGGTGTGACTCAGACGTGGTTGGGGAGAGGCAGAATAGCATTTCAGGCCAGTTTCTATGATGGCTGTAGAAGAGGATTAGTAAATTCTGCAGATGCAAACGATTCCTTCGAGCAATGTAGCTACTGGTAGTGAGCTAGCAAATACTGACAAAAACTAAAAATTCAAGCCCCAACCATATCTGACTGGCTAGAGCAAACAGTGCTGCTGGATGCTGCTGCTCATCTGAATGTGGGCTGAAAGGGTGAAAAACCATTTTCTCCTTCACTTATCCACTTTTCTTTCTTTTGTTCCCTCTCCTTAAAGTGCCCAGATTCTTACCTCATGTATTCCGGGTGAGCTTTGGTACATTTATATTTGATGGTACTTCCAATGTATTTGTAATGTTTTGAAAACGGGACTGAATGGTAATATTTCATCTGACACCACCAAAAGAAACTGTGGATGATTGTCCTCAAGCAGTTATTCTGAATTTACCCTGGAATAAGTGAAATTGATTTCCTTCACTTCATATTCTACTATACAAAAAGCTGCAAATGGATGAACAGATTTTTAAGTGCTTACTGATGTGTTTGGCTCAACTGTTGCAATTAAGCTTTCAAAACATTTGTTGTGATATTTAAATTATAGGCATTTCGCACACTGCAAGTGTATGGCATTTTGGAAGACTCCAGCTATAGCATTGTTAAGCATGGCTTCCATTTGATTACATCGCCAATAAGCACTATGGTTAGTCTGAACTCCAGGAATTAAGTTGTCTGTAGAAGGGTAGTAGAATATTGAAAASAGAAGCTATATCCAAAAATATACCCTGTGCTTAAAAATCCAGTGCCTTCTGGGATCCTTGACAAAATGGAAAAATGTTCACATGATCAACACCTTTCTCTAGAGATTCTGGTTAATTGCCTTAAAAGTTAAAGGGAATCCGGGGGGGGGGGGGGAAGTTGTTTAGAGCTTAAAAGAATGGACTGGAAGATCTGGAGTCCATCTGTGGTTCAGGCATTGACATCCTTAGTGATGTTAAATAAATCAGTTTCTCTTCCTTTGCCTTGATTTATTCATTGGGAAGGAGGAATAAGAATTTCTGTACTTGTCTAGTTAGATGGTAGGCAGTTTGGGACAGGGAGTATGAAACTGTACAGTGCCTAATAAATCCTGTAGCTTTCATAACAATGCGAATTCAACACAAGTTTTAGGACTGTGGTATGGGTTATGGCAGAAGTGGAAAGAGAAGGATTGGGATATTAAAAATACTGCAGGTTTTAGGGTCTTGTATTAATTTCTGCCTGTCATTAACTTTCCTTGTCTTACTAATATTTTCTGTAGAACATGAAATTGTATCTGATATTGATTGCTGTGTAGTTTAAAGTACATATAAGTGTCAGCTTGCATTAAGCTGTAGTTAGACCTCTTCCCCCCCCCCC
>NW_020449530.1:627026-644641 GCF_003343035.1 Apteryx rowi | reverse complement strand
GCTGTAAGTAGGTCATTGCAGAACTGGAAGCTGTATTTTTTTCGTTCTCCCCCATGTGGCTGTTGGAATATATTTAATTGCAAAGCAGAGCATCAAAGCTGAAGTAGCCAAGCTCACCTCCAAAAGATAATTAGTGAATCTCTGTTTTTGTACTGCGTGCTGGAGGGTGAGCTACAATTAGAGATGGATAAATACTCTGGCATTTGGAGTCCTCACATTCTTTAAAACAATTCCTGTTTGAAACATCAAAGGATCAGTGTTTTATTGGGCCGAACCAATACTCAGATTCCCAGTTCAATTGCAGTGATGAGTATAGAGTCAGGTAACAGGGACACTGAGCGGGCTTGACAGCTGTATTTTGGGAACTTAGGAAAAAAATAAAAGCAAAATAACAAAATGAAACTGGGAACAGGGAGAGAACTGAGGTTTTAGTCGTAGCTATGGCAGGTGAACTACAAAGGGCTGACTTCCAGGACTCGCATAGTAAGTTGTTACCCAGCCAGTGATGGTTGGCATGCTTTTGAGTGCTTTGGTGTCAGTGCCATTACCTTGAATATATGTTGACAGCTATTTGAAAACACACAGTTTCTGAATGGTTTCAACATACAGGCTATCTAAGCATTCAGAATATGAGACTGGAGAATGGATTGGAGTAGGGATTGTTTATAAAATTTAGACAAACTACTAGATTAAAGCACAGGATAAGAAATAAGGATATCTAGATTCTCTTCCTGACTCTGCTATGAACTTCCTAAATGAACTCTCTGTATGACCTTGGGCAGGAATTTCGCCTCCAAAATAARGATTATGGTATTATCTAAAAGGATATTGTAAACCATTCTTCTCTAGGGACTGTGAGATWAACTGATGAGCAGTGTCTCAAATATCTTTACTCACAAACTAAATAGAGGTTCCCTCATTGCCATTTTGAGCATTATAGCAATACTTTTTTTTAAGCAGTATAAGCTCCCCAGTCTTAATCATGTAGGTTGTATTTAAAACTGGATGGTTCAATGGTGAAAGTTCCATCCAGAATCCTCTCGTGGCCGTAAATACACATATTATCCTTCATCACTGGAAAGGACTAAATCTGCAGGGACTACCTGTCACACTTAAATAACACTAATTACTTTTCAGTGGCAGCTACAGCCAGAAGATTTTAATCCAGATGGCTTCCTTTCAGTTTAGAAAAAAGTATACAAAGTCCTAAAATTCAGAAAGCTAACTCTCCTCTATAGAAAATATGATGGGACATCCTGTGATTATTAAATGAGAAATTACTGCAGGCTTTTCTGGAGATACCTGGGAAATTCTGAATGGGCCTTTACTTGTCTCAGGATGGGATTTTCAGAGGAGCTGAGGACCCATAGCTCAGCAAACCAAGGGGAGCTGCAGCCACCTGAGACCTCTGCAGCCCGGGTCCTCATTGGCACTCTGCATCTTACTGCATGGACCAGAGCAGAGAGGTTGGCAATGCACTTCAGACACCAGATTTAAAACAGTGGGTCAAGTTCAGAGCTGAGGTAAGTCTCCTCTGAAGTTGTGCCAAGTTTGAATTTGGCCCACCTATTTTAACYTTTTGTAGCAATTACATTATGGGTCTTTTTATGGCTCTTTATCCAGCTGTGGAATGAATGTGCATGCTGGCACTGCACTGCTGGCTCTTGGCTGCTGCCCATTACTTACTGTCTAAAATAGTGCAGTAGAGCTAATTTCATATGTAATTTTTTTCCTGAACTACCTCCAAAGGAAGGCCATCTTTTCTGGTCTCAGTGGAATCCAGATTGACAAATGCAGAGAAGATGTTAGCTCACAGTAAAAGTCACTCCTGCTCCTGTGGAAGATGTTAAGGATAGAAATGTTTGAACTCGTCTCTCCTTCTGTCACCAGCCCGTTCTGATCACTCTGCTTTTATTTGGACGTAGGCTTTTAAGGCCTCCAGTTCCTGAGTGTTCTGTACCATTTTTCTGTAGGTTTCTAATCTGTGCTGAGCCCTTGCAGATTTTTTTTGCCATTTATATGAGTTCTGTTCCTGGATCTGCCACTAGCCCTGCGGGTTACATGTCCCTTTTTGCACCTTAGTTTGTGGAACAGGATAATGCTACTTTCTTCCTTTGTAAAACCCTTGGAAAGTTACAGATGAAAAGAAAGCTTGACATCATCTTTCTTTTTTTTTTTTTCTGTATGGGAAGTGGCTTTTCTGTGGCAGAAGTAATAACATTCACTCTTCATTAATTTAAATTACAAATTGAAAATCGGTAGCTTCTCTGCAGAGCCAGTGACAACACCACAGCCCTGAAGTGCAGCGTGCCAAGTCAGACCCTTGGCTGACACAGCTCAGCATATTCCACTGAAAGCAATGAAGCTGTGATTTACAGCAGATAAGCATCTACAATATTTCTAAAAGCTCTCTCCGCAATCTGTCACTTCTATTGTAGGCTCAGCAGCAGGATGAGATAATAGTAAAGATAAGGAGTTATAGAAAGACTCCTTTTCTTCTAACACAGGAAGAAGAACTTAATCAGAAAAACAGGGCACGAATTTGTCCATCTGTTCACCAAGGAACACTTAGTCCAAACCTTGTCCAACACCTGTCTTGTTTGGCCTCTTACAGTTTGCCAAAGCTACAGGGCCAAACTTGCAAGTGAGCATTTCAGACACTGGTCAGTGAGAAGAGGGCATGTGACTAAAATCAGATCCTGGAGTCGCTGGCGGCCACAGCGCAGCCGTAACTAACTGCAGGGTTAGGGTGGCTCCAGCCTACATTTTCCACCTGTGGTGTTCAAATCTGGCCACCCCTGGGTCTGGCGCCAAAGCGAGACCCGCTTGGCCATGCCCCTGGGTCCCACTCTGTACAGGCATGCTGGCAGCTGCGGCGAGGACAGGATCTGGCTGTGCTGGCTCTGCGTTAGCTAGGAAAATCCTGCAACTCTTTGCTCTTTGCCCAGTTGGAGTGATGCAAACTGAGCAGATGGCATTAAATATTTTGGCCCATGCTATTTTTATTATTCATTCCATTGTGGAGCTTTTGCATAAAATCTGTTCTGTTTGGCAGTTGCTGTAGTTTTTAAAAGGACTTGCATGCACTTACAAAAACAAAATATTAAAGAAATGGCTTTTCTATGTCCCTTGTGCCTCTTGGAGTTGAGGTGTACCTGTTACTTTTAGCAGGAATTTTCAAGCTATTTTTTGTGTTTATTTTTAAATTTACTATGTATATTTTTATGACAAAATAAGTTCAACAATTGGTAGCTTCTCAGTTTTCACCAACTACCTTTAATTAAATAGCCTTAGAATCCCTCAAGTTTTTGTATTTTTAAAGAGCTTTCTTTGAATGAAAATATTCATCAAGAAAATGTCACAAACAAATGATATATTTTGATGCTGTGTTTCTTTTTTTCTTTTTTTTTTCTTGCTGAGTGACCATGGAAAGCTAATGAATTTTTGGCTATATTGGCTGAAATTTGTAAGATAAAGCTGACAAGAAAGTGGCATTCCCTTTTCAGTTGGCTTCAAACAGACACTTTGTGACTGTAATCTAACACCTCATCTAGCTAATTTCCATCAAGATATTTTATTTCTTTAATTCAAGCTGCAAAAATACCAGTTTTTCTGTGTGCCTGTTCTTTCGGATATCTCTTGCTCAGGTGACAGATCTCAATTTTATATAATTAGAGATGAAATAAAAAGCTGTGGATTTCAGATCTTTCTCTTTAGGGAACTATCTCCTGGGCTATGAAGAAAGAACTGAAGATGATGTATTGCCTGTAAAGGCTAATTAGACCACTTTAAAGAAATTATATAATGAAATAGAATTTTGAGTTAGTGTACAAAAATGCATTAGCTATTTCCTTGGACCTGCTTTGTTTTGTCTTTATATCCTTTAAAGCATAGAGACATCTTTTTCACAGCATTTTCTGAATTATTATTATGTGGAAACTGATATTATAGTGCTGTCCTGTTGTTATCTTCTTTCTGAAGTCCCATAGCTAGGACTGAGCCAAGCAGTTCGAAAAAATAAGGAATTTCCTCTTTAATCCTCCAAATAAACCTTTGTCCAATTGTAAACGTGAACTTTTTCAATCCATTGATTTTTTCTGAATACATTGTTTTCCGTGTCTGGTATCCATTCAAGACAGGAAGGGGAAGAAATATAACAGGAAATCTGGATAAAGATCCATAATTGCAGAAAAAGTATCTCAGTATAGCAGCTGAAGGTTCATTTTTCACCACCTTAAATTCAAGATGGCATAARTTTGAACATGGATTTTGATTCTTAGCTTACTTCAGATGTGCAGAAATGTGTTTGAATAGACAGAATCTTTAAGTACATATGTATGACCTCACTTAAGTGAAATTTATGCATTTCTTTTCCTGAGTTGGGAGAGAGATTGGCTATAAGTCTTTTTTCTGATCTTGACACAAAAAAATTAGATGTTTTTACTATTACATCAACTTGAGGCTATGTATTTAAGAAAACCATGTGGATGTTAGAACTGTTAACAGATTCACAGAAYCACAGAATGGTTGAGGTGGGAAGGGACCTCTGGAGATCATCTAGTCCAACYCCCCTGCTCAAGCAGGGTCACCTACAGCACATCGCACAGGATCGTGTCCAGGCGGCTTTTGAATATCTCCAGAGAAGGAGACTCCACCACCTCTCGGGGCAACCTGTTCCAGTGCTCTGTCACCCTCACAGTGACAAAGTTTTTCCTCATGTTCAGATGGAACTGTCTGTGTTTCAGTTTGTGCCCGTTGCTTCGCGTCCTGTCACTGGGCACCACTGAAAAGAGTCTGGCTCCATCCTCTYGACACCCTGCCTTCAGATACTTGTACACATTGATAAGATCTCCTCTCAGCCTTCTCTTCTCCAGGCTGAACAGGCCCAGCTCTCTCAGCCTTTCCCCATAAGAGAGATGCTCCAGTCCCTTAATCATCTTTGTAGCCCTTCGCTGGACTTGCTCCAGTAGTGCCACATCCCTCTTGTACTGGGGAGCCCAGAACTGGACACAGTACTCTAGATGTGGCCTCACCAGGTCTGAGGAGAGGGGGAGAATCACCTCCCTYGACCTGCTGGCAACACTCTTCCTGATGCACCCCAGGATACCATTGGCCTTCTTGGCCACAAGGGCACATTGCTGCCTCATGCTTAACTTGGTGTCCACCAGCACTCCCAGGTCCTTCTCCGCAGAGCTGCTTTCCAGCAGGTCAACCCCCAACCTGTACTGGTGCATGGGGTTATTTCTCCCTAGGTGCAGGACCCTGCACTTGCCTTTGTTGAACTTCATGAGGTTCCTCTCCACCCACCTCTCCAGCCTGTCCAGGTCTCTCTGAATGGCAGCACAGCCCTCTGGCATATCGGCCACTCCTCCCAGTTTTGTATCATCGGCAAACTTGCTGAGGGTGCACTCTGTGCCTTCATCCAGGTCACTGATGAACAAGCTGAACAGGATTGGCCCCAGCATTGTCCCCTGGGGGACACTGCTAGCTACAGACCTCCAACCAGACTTTGCACCACTGAGTACAACCCTCTGAGCTCTGCCATTCAGCCAGTTCTCAATCCACCTCACTGTCCGCTCATCTAGCCCACGCTTCTTGAGTTTGCCTATGAGGATGTTATGGTAGACAGTGTCAAAGACCTTGCTGAAGTCAAGGTAGACAACATCCACTGCTCTCTCCTCATCTACTGAGCCAGTCATTCCATCATAGAAGGCCATCAGGTTTGTTAGGCATGATTTACCCTAGCAAATTCTAAAGAAGGCAGCTCCATTTCCGAGCTTAGCTTACAGAACAGTCCTGCCTTAATGTATCTCCTAGGAAAACAGCAGGACCTTTAAGTATCACCTTTGACACTTCCAGGTGTCTGAGACACACAGAGCTGCGTGTGCCAAAACTGAATGGAAAATTCTGCCTGGTTTGCATATGCGGTCAGACATTCCCACCAAAATGAACTTAGTCTATTGAGGTAATGTATACAATGTAGACACATGGACAAGGATTTGAAATAGCAGTTTTATGATTGTTTAGGGAAAATTCCTTCGAAGTTTCCTACCTTTGGAGCATAAAACTCTTCAGTTCTGTCTTCATGCTGTAAACTTCTTTTTGCTGTTTATTGACTCAGTGTCTTGATAGGAAGATGGGTTGGTGAGAGGAAATGTTTTCCAATTATATACTATGGAAATGCATATAAAACGGAAACCCACATCCCTCCCTTCTCCTGTGGAAGGACTGGTAAGTGGCCAGAGGGTCTGCTGTTTAATTTTTGGAGATTTATCAATTTCTCCTTATTAACTTTACACCTTTGAGACTTACTATTGTAATTTACTGACTCCCTATGAGAGTGGAACAGGATTTTGAGGAGTCAGTTAACGTTGATCTCTAATTGACCAGTGGGGCACTACAGACCTTTGAGACTGAGTCGCTTTATTTGGCACCGAGTGCTTGGCTTTCCTATCATGCAAATTCAATTTTAATTGCTGTATTTGTCTTCTCCAATAAAAAGAGAAATATTGGACTACATTCACTGCAACCTGGTGCTATCTGTCCTCCGTAATGGTTTCAGAAACACTGTATCTATCCAAGCGAAGGTGAAATTGGTAGTGAAGTGCTCCTTTTAATCCTCTGAGGAGTATGACAAGAATGCAGTAGTCCCTGGAAGAAGTGATTTATGCTAACTTCAATACAATCACTTTGTTTAGATATTCCTGTTTAGTAACTGTCCAGAGGATAAAATGCTGTAGGCCCTGCAATCAGATTCATTTCAGTTATGGCTTTAATCAGTATAATACACCAGTGTTGAAATCACTTCATACTGTATACCTTTTATGGATGCCCTCATGGTCATATAGGGCCTGACTGGGTTGGGTCTGTACTCTGGGGATTTATGTTCCCTTCTGAATAYAGATTTCACTGCAAGTATTAGTAGCCATTTTCCTCTATAAGTACTTAATAACAATCTAATTCAATAAAGCCCTGGATGATAAAGCTTCTTATTTAGTTAAACAAGAGGTATGGGATCTAGAATCACATTGCCTTTTTTTGAGGTTGTAACATTGGGAAGTTTAGTAATTGGTCAGGAAAACAAAGGTTCAGAAAGGCTAAGTGCAGTCACGAATGGTTAGCAAAACCTGACCTAGATCATCAGTTTTCAATGTTCTGGGGTCAGAACTTACATTTTTAGCTAGAAGTACCCTCTTCTGTTAGCTTTTGGGGGTTCTGGACTTGCATTTATTTTGAACTAGCAATTTGAATACTCTTTGTGGGTTTTTTTGGATACACACACACACACACACACACACACACACGTATATATATATATATGATGTTCTTGACAGATTTGCTAGGTCATGTTATGTACTCTGTTTTATGCTTTTCATTTTCTTTTGTGGTACATGTTGTTTTGTGCTGTGTCACATAGGATAATTTGGAGATGACAGTAAACATCATGCCTGATGTAGTATCTTGTACCTGATCTGAGGGCAATGCAGCTTGCACCCTTCAAGGAGATCCCTCAAGATCTGTGCCTCAACCTCAGAAGTGACAGTGGCAGAAAATGCTGCCTGTCAGGATTTAATCCCTTTGTGCAATAAAACTCAACAGTACAGTGAAACATACTTGTGGCAAACTCTGTTAGGAATGAAAGTCCATTCCCAGTGAAAGTAGAATGAATTTGATCAGTTTAGTGCAAAACAGAAAATGCTCTTCCAGTTACAGAAGCACTTCCTCCCATCCCTCCCACAAAGGGACTCTCCCCTTGCAGGAATGAATGTTGCTGTCCCAATTGACCACTACCTTTCAGCTTGTGTAATGATCGTGTGTGAGCCAAAGGCACGTGATTGTGGCTTTTCTGTTGTAGCAGCGTACACCTGTTTTCCACTCATTCTGCATGGTACAAGTGCCTCAGTGAGATGGAAAATAAAGAAATAGGCACAAGAAACAGCAAAAGACTGAGACTTTTGTTGATCTTATGAGGCCTCACGTTATGTCTCAAGAATTACTCAGAAACTGTGGGTCTTTGCAGAACTGTAGAAGGACTGTTGCATCTTTAATGTGCAGGGCATTAAGGAACCGCAGGGCTCAAACATCATATTTTTATTACCATGATGTCTACAGCCCTTGGTCAGGAGTCATTTTGAAATATGTATACATGACTACATCCACAGGTAAGGTAAAGTTCTCAGGGTTTCTGAAATAACAGACTATACATACACTGCAGTCACCTATGAACAGTTAATTCAGGTCCTGCAAACAGCATTTAGCATGCTAAAAACCACCTGGGAAGCGGTGGAGACAGTCGGGCACTTAGCACTGTCTTAAGCCAGTGATTTTAAAACTATTTGGGGCATATCTGCCCAGGGASAGTGAGGGGAGCAGCCAAAATCTGAGCCAATTTCCACAGGACTTGTTGGGTGCCACGTGTCCCCTCGAGGCCAACATGTGCCCAGGCTTTCCTGGGAGGGGAAGCTTGGGACCGCGCAGTGCCCAAGGGAAGCTGCGGGCCTCTTCACAGGGAGCTGGGACCTCAGGGGCTCCTGCTCCAGCCTCAGGTCCTGAGGTCTGATCACCTGCTGTGGTAGTGCTTCATGCGCTGGTCCGAGCCTGTAGTTTGATTGTAAAAACTACATCATTGTAGTTTTTATTAAAGGGCGCTCACCTTACTATGAATTGAGCCCAGCTGCAATACAGCCTTGTACATGCAGTAACATGAATGAATGAATATTGACTGAGACTGAGGCAAAATAATTATGTGAGGCTGACAGATAATTTTCCATCCAGGAGCGGGACCATATGCAATTAACTTGCTGAAGGAATTACATGGATGATTATCTTATATTTTGGGTAATGAAGAAATGCCAACTCACTAAAGGGATGTCTTCTGAGTAAACAGTTATGTTCAGTTCAAACCTCATTTATATAGTGAATGATGTTCAAACTGCATTTGGACTATAATAGATATAGCTTAGGTCACCAGCTAATTTAAAATACATATAAATAATACAACTCCCTTGCAGAAGTCATTAGTGGAAAAGGATTGAATTTGAAGCCTCTGGTCCTGAAAATGTGAGCATTAAGTTCAGAAACAGTAGCAGACCCATTCAGCAAACTACTGTCCAGTTTCATACCACCTGGTGCTTGCAAGACCAAAGGAATAAGTTATTGTTTTCACCACATAAGATTTTTCCAACCTCCTTTCCCGAGCTTCTTAACCCAAAACTGTCTTTTTCTTTCCTCCTCTGAAATACAGTAGGGTCCCAAAGTAATTTCTTTCTCCCGGAAAGTCAGTAACTCTTGAGAATGGGGGCCATTTCAATTTTGATTCCATCAAGTGTATCACAAGAACAGTGCATTTTCCAAATGGTACCCTACTACAAATAGAGATAAATCCTTTCAGGAACCCTTTTAGCCTATCAGTGTGGCCATGTCTTGACAGTCCATGACTGACTGACTTCTTGTGCACAGCAGTTAGTCTCAGGTGATAGCAAATGCTCTGCCGTGGCTTTGCTTTTGGCTTTTCATTGAGTAACCATTCTTAGCAAGTGAATGACTAATAGGGGGAGGGCTGTACTGTTTTGCTGCAAGATGCAAACAGAAGCACTAGCATTTCCTGATGTTTTTGCCAGAAGCTCTGCTGTGAATCATCTGTAATTTTTAGAGTTGTCAGAACATTATTGTATTGCAAAAGAAACAGAATGCATCCATGCAGAGCATTTACAGCACAGCAAACCAGACTAGGACAGAAACATTTTAAAAGGCCAAATGTTTAATTCAGTCTTTGATTTGAAGTACAACAAAGGCTTAAATGCACTAAGGCATTACTCCATTTGGTTTCAGCTTCAGTGTATTTTTTGGATTGTTAAAGACAGAGAACAGATTTTATTCCACTTAAGTCAGAATTCGCAGACTTAAATTCATAGGAATCCTAGCAAGTTACAGAAAAAACTTGCAGTGATTATGGATAATTTAGAGTTGATAGTTAGATTCTAGCCACAGAATCTGCTCTAGGTTTTGAGCATTCAGAAGTTTGAAGTTGCTTAGATTCAGGATTTAAGTATCTCGTGTCAAAAGAGGAGCCATTCACAAGAGCTAGAGAGAAATATGGGTTTCAGTCTTGTATTGGAAAAAGTGACATTCTCACCCATCTTTATTACCTGCTAACTTCTTAGGTTAGGAAGCTTTAATTAGTATGAACTGCATTGAGCTGCCAAAATGTGAGATACGGTGTGTGATATTTGTAGTCTCATATCATCAGCTAAGGGAGGAACAGTCACATCAAAAGCCCATTCAGGCAATTCTTTCAGAGAGTCAGTTTTGCTATAAATGAGTCTTCAGCAAGCTCCCAAARTAAAGTAGCTCCTCTGGCTCCTTAACTGCAAGTCTTACGGTCAGAGTTGCCCTGCTCCTGGGAGGGCTCCTTGCTGCATTGCCACCTGCCAGGAAATTCCCCGGCTCAAATACACGGCCTCTTTCATACCACGTTCTTGAGGCAGGCTGTTTCAGTCTTTTGGGAAATTGGGTGTTCCTCAGTCGAAAACTTGATCCAGACGAAGCCAAGACCTCTCACTCCCTCTCTATTACGCATAAAGTTCTTGTCTTAAAGTGGCTCTGCATCATTACTGGCTTCCAAAGAAGTAGCCTGTCCCGTATTATTCTGGAAGTCTTAGGTCACATCAAATGAGGAAGATCAAGAAAGAAATGCAAATTGCATAAGATCTAATATCTGCAAGAAAAAGGTGGAGGAGTAAGAGGACAATATTAAATTAACAAAACATCGCATGTGAATTATGCACAGATCTTAAAGGGAAACAATTTATTTACAGTTTAATTTTCTTAAGTACTACTGACATCCAGTTAGGAGCTGAAACTCCTGGGGTTCAAGTGAAGCCCAGACAGCTGCTCTCTCCTTCCTTCCTCCCATTTTGATGTTGGGAAGCATACTCCCCTCCTCATCCTCTCTTTGCTTTGGAACAGTAGTGCAGTTACTAGCAGTTTCTCTTTTCCTTCCATCTTCTTTCAGTGCTCTCACCTCTGTGGGTGCTGCAACCAAAGTTGCCCTCCCCATTTTGGCCACTTTGCACCATGTCAGTCATTCTGGAAATGGAGCAAGAAAGAGCTGACTACTGAAGGGGTGACTTGATCCAGTATTCTTGCTTCCGCTGAGACTGAGCAAAAGACATTTAGTGACTCTAGTTCCAGCTTTATTATTTGCCCTTTAGGGGACCTTTAACTGTTTATTTTGCTTATGATATTTTACAGGCAGACATGAGCCTACCTGTGCTCTAAGCTGGCAGGAAGCTACGCTAGCATGTGCTAATATACTTGGCCTCTCATCAGCGTGTATGACCTTAACATCTTATTTATCTTGACTACGTGGCATCTGTCTGGCTCACATTTTCTGTAAAATGCCATGTAAACAAACACTTGGTGTATCTTGATTATCACTCTGCCTCTAGAACCTGCTTAACAAGTAATTGCCACAGGAGTATAGTGAAAACTAAAGGCTTTTCAGGAACCCAGTACTAGTAGTTAATTAAGCTGAGTAAAAATTCCTTGCAGTTAAGGATATAGGTAAGATGAAGAGATTATATACGGCTTTTTCTCCTGCTTCATAATTAAGATCCAGACCCCAGAGAATCCATACCTTTGGGATGCCCCAGCAAAGTTCCTCCTCTTCCTTACACCCTGCTGTAGACCATGGGTCTAGTAAGGAAAAGTTAGTATACAAGATGCTATACATTGTTTTAGAGGTAGTTTTCTTACTAAATGGACACTGTACATTTTGGCAAGAGAACTGTATTGTTGTTACTTTGTGCAGTAGTCACATAATGGGAGAGTTGTGGTAGGCAGGGAAGGTCTCTCTCTGCCTGAATCTCTTTAAATTAGCATCAGCTCTTGAGGAAGATTGACCCCTGAAGAAATAAGTTTTGCTATTTTGGCTAAGTTCTCTACAGAGTAATTTGCCTGCCTGCTGCTCTATCACTCCTGTTCAAACAGTGGTGTAGGTGATGTAAAATTAATAAGCTGCATGARTCATATACACATGATATTGTATTTATAGCATTCTTGTGAGGTCTCATTAACATGCATTAGAAAAGCGCTTTGAAATTCTCCAGTGAAAGATACCATATCATAGAAATACAGAGTATTTTCCAATCTAGACGTGGGCTTTAATCAGCTCTTCAATTTAAATTGTCTAGATCTGAACTTCAGTTTTGCATCCCCCCCCYGAGGGTGCCAAACAAGAGTACAGGACTGAAGTGCTCCCAAACTTCTGGAAATTTTGAATAAAGATCCAAGAACTCTGCGGCTTGAGCACTTCTCACATTACATTTGTACCATAAACCATGCAAATTTTCTCTGGTCTTCTCCATTCAGCTGCAATATCAACAGTAGAGCCACATAATTAACCAAGAAATTGTCTTTCACTACTGTTCATCAGCATAATAGCTGGGAATTAAGACTCACAGAGCCAAACAAAACACACACTTTTGCTACTAAATTTGTGGTGGGAGGAAGCATAGTGGGAGAGAGATCATGAGTGCAAATTGCCTTTTCTCCTTCGCTCTCAGTACTGGGCAGGCTTGCTGCCTTCTGAAAGGGAGGGAGACAGAAGCAGGGAGTTAAAGGCATCAAATTGGGATTAGTTACCGCAACACTCACACATAGAAGAATATGTGATTATTTCAGGCTGACTTTTCTTTGTCTCTTGTCAATAGCACAGGGTTTCTGTGCACAGAGTAAACGGTGACTGAGCAGAGGGATTTTCTGTACTGCCATTGCTGCCATTAGAAAATACTCAGTTTCACAAACTTAAGGCTTTTCAAACAAAATTGTTTGTGAGCTTGTAGTATTACTTCAGGCCAGGGGCTTGCATGTTAAGGTTGACATCCTTCTGCAGGGAACAGACCAGATGATACAAAACCCTTATCCTCTGGAGAGCAAAGCAATGAGGATTAAAATAGGTTCATTATCCCAAACGCCTACTCGTGCTCAGCCTGCTGCTACAGGGCTTGAGGAGGATTCAGGATGGCCCTGCTGTCCTCCCCACATCCCAACCGCTGAGAAAGTCCATCCATGTGATGGACATGCCTACTGAGCGACTTACATCTCACTGAGCTGTGCCGGATGTGCGGCAGCCTTTTGGCTTGTTTACACCACAAGCGCAGAGACACAAGAGCTGGCTATGTGCAAGTCAGCTGGCCTCAGGACGCAGGACCCTTTCCCAGTTTTGCTGCTTCAATTAGAGGTGTAGGTCCCAACCTGCAGTGGTGCCTCTGTATAGCATTACCCTAAACTGCAAGGACCTGCTTTCTCAGGTCAATACTACTTGGGAGTTGGTGCCTGTGACTCAGACTGAGGAGCAGCRAGAGCTCCCACGAGGGCTGGAGTCCCATTAGGCTGGCTGCTGGCTGCGCTGGTTCAGGCTCCTGGCTTGGGGCTCATCAGCTTGGTCTCCAAAGGAGCAGCAGCAATCCCCATCAGTTGGGATTAAGAAAAAAAAAAGACATCATAGAAAAAAAGAGAGAGACAGCAAAATACAACGCAGACAAATCAGTCAGAGATACCAAACACTTGTTTCTGATCTGCTAATTTTTTTTTTAAGTTATAAAAATGAGGAATGTGGGAGCAAACCACATGCAAGTTAAGATGAAATTTGTTGCATATTTATATAATTTCTAAATATATACATAAAGCAAATGAACAGAAACTGTTGAGATTTCATTAAAACCTCTATATAAAGGAGACATTCTGGCTTATTTAGGGCAAGACAATGTCATGTACAGGGAGCAATAAGGAAAGAAGCAGAAATAGGTCCTTTTGTCTTCTGTTACTAACAGAACAGAGGGCATGTAACAATATGAAAAGTCTAGAATCAAATAATGGTTGCAAATGTCTTTGGGAAGAAAGGACAAAAGAAAAGTCTATGTGGGATAACCAGTGAAGGGATTCAATAAGTAAGCTGACATCATCAAAACACACAGGAAACATATTTTAAATATTAAATGCTCAAGTCTACTCTCAATTGTCAAGGATAACAGGAGCTGAGACAAACCAAAGACGTGAGTAATAAAATATTTATAAATGAGGCTGTAAGAATATGTGCAAGACATTTACCTTGAAAACTTATAAACAAATTTCTGTAGTGAAAGAAATAGTTTGAAACTGGAGCCAGCAGAGTGGGAAATAGCTTGAATGACTTGAGCTATACATCTGCCTGTCTGTCCCACTGCAGCCAGCCTAACTAGGGAAAAGCAAAGCCAAGATAACCAGAGCTTCATCTCTGCCCATCCTGAGAGCTGTGTGAATGGATCCCCAGAATTTGGTCATCTAGCATGTAGTAACAGTTCTGACTAGCATTGGCTCCAAGGGGGTTGTTATTCA
The DNA here is from genome assembly GCF_003343035.1 of Apteryx rowi. Classification (NCBI taxonomy): domain Eukaryota; kingdom Metazoa; phylum Chordata; class Aves; order Apterygiformes; family Apterygidae; genus Apteryx; species Apteryx rowi. Next base: position 630,262 of record NW_020449530.1, on the reverse strand, counting down.
GAGCAAATAACAGTGTGTCAAGTCCCTTATGTTTCCCAGTTTCYGACATGACACGCAGTCGCTAAAAGACTCTTTGCTCTTATGAACCATGCCCAGCTCCCACAGCAGAACAACCCCTCAGTCTGTTAATTGAGACGCAGAGAGAAATGTGTTTAACTTCTCAAATTACTGAGTCAATGTCTTCCTCCTTCCCCAGCTTCCTTGCTTCCTGCTTCTGCTAGAGTTTACTGTAGCAGGAAAGAAGTCAAACATCACATTTACTGCAGATAATTACTTCCTGGATGGTATCATTTTTCTTTTGGATATGCTGCCTAACAGTTAAAATCTCAAAGAAAAAAAAAATAAAAAAAAGATCTGAGATGTATTTAATTAAATCCCTCTTTAACAAATTCTGTCTTACYAGGACAAATTCCTTTTTATCATTTTTTTGTGTATGTAGAATCAATTAGTTATCACAGTTGTAACTTCTTCTGCCCTTTGAGAAGTTTTGTTTGAATTATAATCATTATTCTATCTACAGTCTTGATCTTTCTCCCCAGATCCTCATTCTGAGCTGCTTTGGCAAAAGCATGCTGTAATTTTTTGGAATAACTAACATAAAAAGACTYAAAATGGATTGAAACAAAAAAAACACTATGTAAGATATGTGTATCAAATATGTTCTTGATGATTTTTTTTTAAAAAACRTAAGTTTTAATAAAGTAGTGTGTGAATTTTTCAGCTTTAAGTAAAATATTTGAGTTCTCTTAACAGATATAAATGACCTGTTAGCTTCAATGAGTTAGCTTAGTTCTGCAGTAAGTATGAATTAGCTCCCAGTATTAAAGTCATACAGGCCAGATTTTTAGGTCTGTGAAGATACAGTTCTGTGCCAGTGGGATTTTCAAAAGAAAAAATTTATCTCCTTCTCTGGGTCTGTAAAAACTTTAAAAATCTCATACAAAGTGCTTTTCACCTAGTACAATAAACTCTGCCTAGACATGAGGCTAAATCAGATGTAATGTGAGGATTAGCCATAGCGAGGGAAGGCATATTTCCAAGAGTACATGTCGAGATCACAGTTTCCCTGGAGTGAAACAAGGAAGGATGATCTTGCTGTTATGGTCCCAAGAGAAACAGAGTGGATTCATATTCGACTTTGCCTTCCTCAGTTTCATATCTACGTTATTAAAATAAAGTTGAAAATAATACTTTCTACATGTAGGAGATGTTGTTGAGGGTGAAAGGGTGATAAAAAAACCATGGAAACCCTTGGTAAGCAGTAACGTAATAAAGTCTTGCACCAAATCAACTCTCTTGAGGGGGAAAGGATTAGATTTACCTGCTACCTTAACAAACTAATTGCACAAACAAATCTAGAAATCCTCAGGCAGTGTGAGCCCAACCCTTTCTCACTTCACATGATTGCTTATACCTGGGTTGAACAAAGCCTGGCTGGTTTAGAAACTCCTTTCCAGACTTCATACAAGCAGTAGAAAACTTGGCCTATCGTAAATATATTGGTTCTCTACCTTTTGTCAGTGATTATGAACAGAGAAAAAAATGGGAGATTAGAGTAACAGAAGAATAAAATGTTGGGTGAACTATATTAACAGCCTGATATCAAAATAGTTCCATTTATCCATACAACTTTTTCAATAAAAGAAGCTGAAAATGCACTTTTTCCCTTCCATACCTTCCTGTGGCCAAAGGTGCTTGCATAAAAAAGATAACAAGGTATTTCAGCTTCCGGCTCTGCCAATGCACAGCCTCCCCTGGCTGCTCCTCCTGGATGAACAGGTCAGCTTTTTAGGAAGCCTGACGGGGACTGGAGCCTTTCAGCCAAGGACCTGAATATAGTCAAAAAAGAGGCTTACATTTCAAGGTAACTCCTGCAGACAGTGCAAAGGAGCCTTGCCTGTTTTAGCATTACAGATCACTTTATTATCTGTATTGCAGAAGATCACTTTCATTCCCTATTCATTGTCCAGGACTGTCTTAGTGCTAGACATCATGTGAATGCAAAAGGAGATATAACTGCTGCATGGAAACAGTCCTGCCCTTCTCTTCCCCCAGTGGTTGTTTCCAACCCTTCTTGACCTAAGGTTCTGATTTTTGAAAGTGTTGCCTCAAAATAGTTGAGTGAGTTAGTACTTGCTCCCCCTGAGAAGATTAAAACTTATGGCTATGGAGGCTATTGCTGTTAAAACTGACTTTGGAGGATTTGGTTGAGGAAACGTTTACAGATGCTCACTGAGTAGAAATGATGACTCGTGTTATCTACAGGTCATATGTAAAAGGTAATATAGACAACCCTTCACTAGGTTTTTTGGGTTTGGGTTTTTTTTTTAATAACTTTTCATAAAAGTTCAAATCTGGATTTAGGTGAAAACTGTAAAAAAGTTGGCTTTGTTTCCTTCTGTGCAATCCTTCAACTAAAGCTAGCTAACTGTGCTGTAGCAGCTGATGGTGAGAATTGTGTGCATTTGATTTCAGGCTACATTCATGCCAGATTGCATAACCTTTTTCTTGACCTGCAGCTGAATGATAGCTACTGGCTTTTCTAGGACAGGTTACTATGTAAGGCATGGTCTTTACTTTCCAGTTTTAGTCTTAGCATGCATAGATTCAGGCTGCTTTTTGCTGGCAGAGACATGGTTTTTGTTACTTGGAGTTATTTATAATGTGATTGTAGCAGGAGATTCCAACAAAGAAAGGGGCCTCATTGTTCTAGGAAGTATATATATCTTTTAAGTATTATTTAATTTTATATGGAAGAAGGAATTGCTCTGTTAGCACTTAAAACTTACAGGTAACACAGTGGCTCAGCTGAATGGGCTCCAGTACACTCCCTGCATCAGGCTCAACACTGAGCCTGGTTTTATTTCTCAGAACGGCAAAAGGTAAAAAGTGGTTTGATTATTAAGTGAAAGAGAAGAATGACCCAGAATGTCATTTTAGATCTCAAAAATCTCTTCCTGCACAAACTTATTGTCAGGTTAGGGAACAAGCAATGGGCAGAGAGTTTGGGCCGATAGTACCCTGTATCTCACAGGAGTGCGAAGAGGCCAACTGTACTGAAAATTATGAGGACCTCTCATGTGTCAGTATGAGGGACAGAGACCTCATCTTAGAGAATGAAATTATGTTGTTTGTTCATAAAGATCATTGTGAACTGCAAAGCTGTCCAGGGCTATAAAGCTGTAGCTCTTTCTTTTTTTTTCAATTGTCACCTTTAAGCAATAATAATAATAATA